>NW_012120821.1:3015184-3029765 GCF_000951035.1 Colobus angolensis palliatus | reverse complement strand
ACCCGGGAGGCGGAGCTTGCAGTGAGCTGAGATCCGGCCACTGCACTCCAGCCCGGGCGACAGAGTGAGACTCCGTCTCAAAAAAAAAAAAAAAACAACTCATCAGCTCATCAGTTATCATTTGTATCATTTGTAGACTTTTAAAAGTAATATACAGATATTCAAGATGTTGTTTTTAATACATGTGTGTACATATATACTTTTGTTTATATTAACATATATTTTCTAAAGTAAATATAAACTGGTTTTTGAAGAATACACACACAGAAAAGCATAAATCACAAGTGGGACAACTAAATGAACTTTTGCAAATTTAACACAATTGTGTAACCATCAGCCAAAGAGAACATTATCAGCATCCAAGAAAACTCCCTCATAACTCCCTCTAATTTATAACCCCATGTGTCAATTAATTTAAACATACAGATTAGTTTTATCAATTTTTAACTAATGAAATTGTACATATTTATCTATAGTGTTACATGTGATTTTGTTTATTCTCAATCTGTACACAGCTGTATGATGTTCCATTATATGACTCTGCCACAATTATTTCATCCATTATACTCTTGGTACGTATTTGGGTATGGAGTGTAATAGACCACTAGCTAATTAATCATTATTTCTCTGATATTGAATTTTTTTAAATTTGAAAACATATACTTTATAAATATTCTTAAAAACTATTAACAACTTCATGCATTATTTAAAACATATGCAATGCAAGCAAATCGATTGCAAATAGCAGAATGAATCTTGAAAAATCAGTATTTTTACATGTGAAAATCAAAATTTTGTTGTACAGTGCTCTATTTCAACTTTCAACAATTAATCATAAAACTTCTCCAAGGTATTCAACTTCAAAATTGCTTAACTGTTAAAGGGCTTGTTCTAACATCTTATTCAGAAATACCGTATTATTCATGACATGTGTAGAATGAATTTTCTCTAGCCTGATGGGGATTGTAAAGAATCCAAGATCATGATTAAAGAGAAACTTAACAGTTAAATCCTTAAATACATGTGACAAGGAATAAAACTACACATTTACATTATCCAAACTACTTCTTGGCTTGAACTAATGTTCAATCAGATGAAGACTTCTGACAAGATGTGTTGCCTCTGAATTAGAAAGTCCATCCATATTACAGCTTCCAATGAAAACATAGATGTCAGTTGAGATGGTCTAAGTCTTCCAGCCTGCTGAGAATATTTCTCCTTTATAATTCAGATAAACTAATGTCTCTTCATCCACTCAGTTGGACACCCAAAACCCTTCTTTTATCTTCAGATGATTGTCTTCTTGGTTCAGGCAGAGAAGAGGAACTCCTTTTCTCTTAATCTCCTCTGACCCCATTTTTTTAAAGCCAAATTAGGGCTATCATAGAAATTTTGCTTCAACAAAAATACAGTTAACTTAAAAGGAAAAAATTCTCTCCATTACTGCTGCAAGCTTGTAGTTTTAAATTGACATTTCTTTGCTTCCTTTCTCTATTGCATTTATTCTTTATAATTATTTATAATAAATGTTATAATACACTGTATATCCTGCAATGGATGTATTTATAGCTTTTTAAAATTTAGTTTAAGGCTTATCTTCCAACCTCAGGATTGATGGACTCCTGTAAGGATTCAGTTCTTGGTCAACTTCAGTAATTCAGAAATTCATGGAATTGTTTTCAAAATATTGTGTCCAGATTTATTCTTAAAGGGGATCATGCTCCTAAAATAATTCAATGAGATTGAATCTCAGTTCTGAAATTTTTAGCTAGATGGCTTTTGGCAAATTACTTAAAATGTCTTCCTTAACTATAAAAGGAAATAGTAATGGGATCTACTCCATAGGGTTTCTGTGAGTTAATTTATGTAAAGTACTTAATTCGTGCTTGCCACATAATAAGCATCATATATGTACTGATTATTATTATTATTATTAAATGTTTCTGAAATACCATGGACAAACATTACCCATAAAATTTCAAACTAAAAGAAAATTGGAGGAATGTGGTCTTAGAACCAGAGAGATTTTGACTTCTACCTCTACCCTTTAACAACTATGATATTTTTAGCTATTATATAAACCACCTGGGCCTCAGTTTCCTGATCTGTAAAATGGGCACAATTTTTCCTACATAGAAGAGTTGTTCCAATGATTCAATGATGTAAGTAGTGGCATGCTGCAGCATATATACACTAGATCTCCAGTAACAGGATTTTTCTTTAACACCTGAGTAGGATGTTTTTTATAGCCTACAGTTACTTGAAAAGGGCAAAATAACCAGTGTGCAAGGTGTTAGTAGATTAGAGATAGAGAGCAAAATGAATGATCACACCTGAACATTTCACATTTTATTCTGTACTCCTGCTCAACAAACCAACAGAATGTGGGACCTTTGAAAAAATGAAATCTAGTGCACAAATAAAACATGACACTTTTTGCTCCTAACGCTTTTCCATCACTGCAAGATTTATGTTTATATTCAGCCATAAAGATGGATCTGTACCTCAGGCTGGCAAAATTTATAAAAATGAGGCCAGCTCAAAATAAAATTCTAGCAATGACTTGTAATTACAGACCAAAATTTCTGTCATTTCAGAAAAATACAGGTGAAAATGTCATGCAATTCTCCAATTATTTTCTTTACTTATATTTTCAATTGTTGTAAAATAGATGACTTGCAGAGAGCCAAAGAATTCAGACCGCCAGGTGGAAGGGGTTTCCTGGAGAAACTCCAACCAGCCTGCCCAATGAGGTGGAACTCGGGAACTTCAGGACATTTGCAGCAGGGAGGAGACGAGCCCCTTCTCTTCTGGTGTGGGAACCCAGAATTCAAGCTATAGGTGGGAAGCACTCTAACAGGGACTCTGGCCTAAAAAAGTCCCTGTTTCAGAGCAAGACTCTGTCTCAAAAAAAAAAAAAAAAAAGGCCGAGTTTCTCACCTTTTTCCTTTTCACCCAATAAAACCTTGCTTTACTCACCCTTTAGACCTTCTTTGAGCTTAAATTTTTGTGGCCGTGGGATGGACAAAGACCCCGTCTAGCTGAACTAAGGAAACATCCTACAACAGAATGATCAGAATTCTCAGAAGCATGGTATTTATTTGTTCTACTATAAGGTTATTGACTTAAAACATGCAGTGCTAGAAATTCCATATGTATAATCGTTTGTTGATTACTTGTACTATTGGAAGAGGGGAAGAATTACTGGTACTATTAAATAGTATCTAAAAAACATCATGCAATTATTCATTGCTTTGCAAGAGAATTAAAATACATAAATATCCATAAATATACATTGTTTATGTATATCAAATACAACTGAAAATCATGCACTGTTCCTTTTTTAAAAACAGTGGGTAAATGAATTAATAAATATAAAGTGAGAACCAGAACACTCTTTTATCTTTTAATTTCTAAAACCATAATAATATCATTTCTGAAGAGATAAAATAGTTTTTGTGCTCTCAAGTTTTCAAAGTTTTTAAATAATAAGGAATCATACATTTCCACAACACCTGTACAGTACAACATTTTTCTTTGAATTATTTCCTACTAAATAGACTTGCTCTTTAAGTATCTTGAGCCTGCAATTCAACTGAAGTCAAAATACAAGAACTTGATTTTCTTGACTGTAATGCAACGGGGATTCAAACCAATTTTTAATTTCGGACGAACTGGACCCTTGTCCTAAGATTGCTTTACATCTAAATTCTTTGAGGTTGAACTCAGCATTCACATTCCCCATTTTCCGCATGTCTTCTTGAGACTAATAAGATGAGCATATTGGAATAGCATAACTCAAGGACCAGTCGATTAATCTAGCAACAAAGCTCAACTCAGGAATGTTTGGGAAGTGAAATAATGTTAATATTTTAAAGGTTTCTTATTAATAGTAAATTTTTAACAAAAATAATGACCCTGATCTTCTTTTTCATATTATTTGGAGACATCAATAATTATGTTCTTTTTATAAATGCCAATGTTCCTACATGTTAGCACCTAAGAATTCCCTTGTCTCAGAAACGTCCACCCCAATGCTTCATGAATCACTGATTTTCTGATTATTCTCAAGTCTTTAGGACTACCTTGGATCACTGTAAGGATCTTCATATCTAAGAGAGCTATCTCAAATTCAGGAAAGACAAACTTGTCATCTTCCTTTCCCCACTCCAACAAAACATGTGTCTGCCTATGCTCTCTTATTTAGTTACTGGTGTCCTATGTTATTCATCCTGTTTCTGAAACCAGAAGCATAGACATAATCTTAAAATCTTGTTTCTTCCTTTATGGTTTACATCTAATTGATCACTGGGTTTTATTTATTCAATCCTCCTAAATGGCTTTCAAATCTGTGTATGCCCACATTTCCTGCACCTAGTTGAGATAACATCGTTTGTTGCTAGGATCACTGCAACAATATCCCTAGTTGTCCTTTTATTTCCCTATTTTCCATTACCCCCACTGTAGTCAGGGTGAGTCTAAAATGAAACTCTGAAAATATTATAACCATAAGTAACTCTACTGTTTCTCCAAAGCAGTTAAAGTGCACACTTCTTATGTTAGCTTCCATGATTCTGTGACTTGACCCTTCCTTATCTCTTCAACATAAAATCCCCATCACATCAACAATTCATACTTCAGCTCCATGGTACTCCTGTGACTCCTTTCCACTCACATGCTTGACATACTGTGTTTCTGAAGAATCTTTTTGTTTCCTTCCCAACACATTCTCATCATTCAGTTCTTAGTCTAGATGTTCTTTGCCTTGAGGAGTCTTTTTCTGAACACTGTTCCTCACCTTCCACCCCAAGGGCAGAGTGATGAGGACAGAGTAAAAATGCCTAATACATAATCTTCCTTGAAAGGCTCTTACAGTAACAACATGATTAAAATGACTGTTTACATTTACTGTTAATTTAATATAAATGGACAACATTAAAAAAACTTTCTGCAACTTAATGTTTTGTCATAAAGATTTTAGACAGATAATAGTGATCTTACATGATTATTTAAAACGAATCAAAGATCACTAAAACAGGAGGAAGAAAAATTAAAAGTTGTATATAAATGGATTCTAGTAGAAAGATTAAGCTGTAGTAGCTATTATTATCAAATTGGTTTTAAATCCCAACTTTAATGTTTACTAGCTTTAAAAATGTCAGAAAGTAACTTAATTCATGTGAATTTTGGTGTTCTTTCTTGAAAAAGAACAGTGATGACATACCTCTCATAGGGTTACTATGATAAATAAAGGAGTTAATACTGAAAAAGTTCTTATAAGCACTGTCCAGCACATAGTATTCATCCAATAAATGCTGTTAGTAGTAGTAACTTTAGGATGAGTAAAATCCTATAAATAAAAGTAGTTCATAACATTCAATATCTTTCATGAATTCTGAAAAGTCAGCATCTCTGGAAAGATGTTTTCTTGAGCAAAACTGAAAATTATATAAAGGATCTCTTTCACACAGTTCCTTTATCATTCTGAATGAAAGCACCTTTCATTGTTCTGTAACTTTTATTTCTGGAAGTAGTGAATTGCTAAAGAAAGATATATGAGAATTCTGTCCAGCTTATATCTTGATCAGAATCATTTATAGTCCTCAAAATCTACCTTTTATATTGTACATAATGTATAGTATTAGATTTGAAAGACACTTTCTATCATCATAACAATAATAGCAGTACCTCTGGGAAACATTAATTTCAAATGGAATGATTATAAAAATCAAAAGGCCATTTTTATTTAATATAAAAATGATTTCCAACAAGCCAGCCAGGCTTCAACAGCAATTCATGAAAATCAATTTGGTTATGTGATGCAAATTTCAAGAGCACAGTAGTACATTTTAGCTGTTCATCTATTTGTTAAGGATTTATTATGCAATGTTATTATAATTACTTCTTATGATCTATGTTGTGCAAGATCTGTCCCCTGACTCTAACTATATCACATCCCTTCTTACCCTGCTATAGTCATTGCAGTTTCTTTCTTGAATAACTCAGTCCCATTCCAACTTTTTACATGCTATTCTGTGAGGAATGGATAGCTATTGTCACCATAAAGTTTCTTCTCATGCTTCCAGTGTTTTCATCAGCATCATATTTTAGAATAAGATTTTGACCAAATTTTAAGAAGTAGTTTTCTCCTGTTATATTTTCCATATTCAGCTATTTTGTATTCCCTTCATGCCATTCCAATCACAATTTTAACAATGTTTGTTAGTTTTAGTTTTTCTTGTTAAACTACATGAAGGAAAATGTGATGTCTGTCTCATTTGCCAGTCTGTCTCTAGGATCTAGCATGTTACCCAATATCTAGTATGTGCTCAATAAAAACGTGTCAAGTGAATGAATTAACACAATGTGCTTTCTCATGAATTCAAGAAAAGGAGGTTGTGCAGGTCAGGGGTCCCCAAATCCTGGGCCGGGACTACTACAGTTTCCTGACCTGTTAGGAAACAGACTGCACAGCAGGTGGTGAGTGGCCAGCAGGAAATCATTATGCCTGAGCTCTGCCTCCTGTCAGATCAGCTGCGGCATTAGATTCTGATAGGAGCTCAAACTCTATTGTGAACTGCATGTGTGAGGGATCTAGGTTCTGTGCTCCTTATGACAATCTAATGCTTGATGATCTAATGTGGAACAGTTTCATCCCAAAAGCATCTACCACCCAACATCTGTGGAAAAGTTGTCTTCCACAAAACTGGTCCCTGGAGCCAAATATGTTGGAGACCATTGGTGTAGGTCACAGAAAACTGAAGATGGATGGCCTATCATAGATATTGGTCATCATGAAGAATTCCCAAATTGATTGAATGGTTAAATAGAGAAGGGGTTACAAAGAAATACGTATGTGATAATTAGTTTGATTCTTCTATGAGACAACTGTTTCTAAGTTCAAAAGCTGCAGAAATATATCAAATTAACATCAGTAGGTTTAATGACATAAAACTTGAATGCATTCGAAGTAGTGTAATACAAAAATTAAAAAAAAAAATGGGGGAAATACCAAAAACACAAATGGTAGGCAAAAGACCAATTCTTAAGTTATAAGTACGTCATTTAAATTATTAAGAAGAATACAATTATGTCAAAAATGAGTGAGTAATGGACCATAAATGTAATAACTCTAAAATTGTCAGCAGTAATTGTGATTTTACTATGTGCTGTGTTCAAGACACTGCATTATGTTTTATGAACATGGCTTCATTTAATTCCCTAATAATCATATGAGATAGATAACATTATTAAGAATATGTTATAGAGGAGGAGTCTGAGGAACAGGGAGGCTAATTAATTTACCCAGCATAACACACATTTGCAATGGGAATAGATTTAAACTCAGAACTTTCTCACAAAAAGTTCTAATTTATAACAACTCTGGTAGATTGCCAATTGAAAAATTGGGAAGTATAAAAAGGAAAAAAGTACAATTCCACAAATAAGTAATGGATGTCACTCTTATCCCTGATCATTTTTGCACACTCCCTTCCTTGTAGGGTACAACCTAGTTAAATCCAAACTATGATCTTCACTGCCCCTGATTCCATGTAGCTGAACACACTTATATTAGCATATAAACATGGTGAAATTTTTCCCATTTTTTAAATTAGGCTTCTCTTTTATTTTCTGACTGTGTGCTGTCCCATTTATCAGACTTCTATGAAACAAACTCTGAAGAATCTTTATCTTCTCAGTATCCAATTTCTTTGTCAATCCTTCTCTCTTAAATTTACTTATCTGGCTTTGACTTTTCCACTCTTCAGAAACTACTCTTGTCAAGTATACCAATGACCTTCACTTGGCTACATCTAGTGGTTGCTTTCAGTCTTCATTATATTAGACCATTCTGTAGCATTTAACCAAGATAAGTGCTCACCTTTATCCTTGATAAATTTTCTATATACAGCTAGCTTTCAGAACACCACACTCTTGATTTTACTGTCCCTCAAAAATTTCTTTTCATTTTCTTTTGTTGTCTGTGATCTTTCTCACCAAACTCTTAATATAAGAGTGTTCCCAGTTGGAGGATTTTATGTTTTCTGTCTGAATCCAGCCCCAAGGAGACTCCATCTATATGCTGACAATACCCAAATTAATATTTTCATCTGAGACCTCTCTGCGGGACACTAGATCATATATAATTTTATAACTTCCTGTGTGAGATCTCTACTTACACATCTAGCAGCTTTCAAAACTAAACATATCTGAAGGAAAAAAAACCCAGCAGGCTACACTCCTTTATTCCCATCTCAGGTAAGAGAAACTCCATCCTCTAGTTGCACAAAATAAAAACATATTTTTTCTCTTTCATTTTGAATAGTTTCTACTGCTCCCTCCAAATTTAGTAAGCTTTTCTTCTGTCATGTCTAATCTGCCATTAATTCCATTTAGCATCTTTATCCCCTGAGTCATTATAGTTTTTTTTCCTGGAAGTTTGATTGGATCTTATCTATATTTTCTATGTCTCTATTTACCTATTTATTTAAACATATGTAATACAGTTATAATAGCTATTTCAGTGTCATTTTCTGTTAATCTAAAGGCCATGTCAGTGATTATTGACTGATCCTTCTTGCCATTTTGTGTTGTGTTTTCCTGCCTTGAGTCATACTTGACTATATGTCAAACATTGTGGATTTTACCATATTGAGTGCTAGATACATTTTCATTCCTATAAGTTCTTGAGCTTTGTTTTGGCATGCAGTTTGTTACTTGGAAACTCTGATTTTTTTCATGCTTTGCTTCTATGATTTTTAGGTAGTTCTGGAATGGAGCTGAGTGTCTGGTTAATTATTCTACACTACTTGAGCAAAAGCTTCCTGAGTTCTCTACTCAATGCCCTATGTATTATGAGTTTCATGAGTCTGGCTTATAGGAATAAGCATTGATACCAGCACTATTTGAGGAATGGCTAATGTTTCCTTTGTCCATTTTGAAAGTTCTCTTCCAAGATGAGAGTAGCTTCCTCTGATATTTGCTCTGATGAATAACTTTCAGAAAACTCAAGGAAAACCATCTGCATATTTCCCGGGTTCTCTTTCTCTGTACAATTCTCTCTTTTCTGGTAATCTATTGTATTAGTCTGTTCTCACACTGCTATAAGGACATACCTGAGACTGAATAATTTATGTTAAAAAGAGGTTTAATAGATTCAGATCCACGTGGCTGGTGAGGCCTCACAATCATGGCAGAAGGTGAAGGAAGAGCAAGGCAGGTCTTACATGGTGGCAGGCAAGATGGTGTGCGCAGGGGAGCTGCCCTTTATAAAACCATCAGACCTCATGATGTATTCACTATCATGAGAAGAGCACAGGAAACCCCCCACCTCCTGGCACCAGGTCCCCCTATGACATCTGGGGATTATGGGAGCTGCAACTCAAGATGAGAATTTGAGTGATGACATAGAGAAACCATGTCATCTGTCCTATGAACTATAGCTGGCTTGGTTTCTCTGGACTCTCAGCTCTATCTTCTAAACTCATACAATTTAGCCTCTGCTTCAGTTGTGTTTCTATGACTACAGCCTAGAAACTCTCTCAAAGCTATAGTACTCACTTCATTTTTTTTCTTGCCTTTAAAGGATCTCTGTCATCTGTGGCCTGAGGTCTAGTGTCAAAAACGCCACTTCATGCCTCTTGTCAGATTTTTTTTGGCAGAGAAGGAATTTTTCGGATGTGAGGGCAAATTACATCACTGTTACTTTAATTTTATCAGAAGCAAAGGTTAAAATTTAAGTGAAGAAAATAAAATGGATATAATAGTTTCCAATGTAGTCGTGTAACATATATGTATTTCTTAATACAATATTGACTTTTCAAATATTTTTTCATCTTTAAACTAAATTTCCTATATAACTTCATTTTCATATTCTTATAATACTTGTATCACTTAAGTTTTTCTAAAACATACTGTTTATAGTCATATGAATTAATTATAATAAGTGGAAAATAAAAACATTTCCTTTTAACTTTTATTGGCTCGACCAATTAATTCCACTTGTTCCTTAGGGAAAGAAAGAAAATAGATTATAACTTACAATTTGAGATATTTAGATGAAAATAGTTTGTGAGATAATTTAAATTAACTTTTATCAAAAAGAGTCTTGTTATCCAATCTTGATATCTAATATTGGATGGTACATCGGTAATCTACCAAAGCAATGCCCAATTTAAATTATTTTGTAAAATCCCAGTTGACACAGATGTGAACAAATATAACAATGATGATTAATTTTCTGTCAGTAACAATATTATTATGCTTTACTTCATTTGACAGATTATTGACTCACAAAAAATTAAAAATGACTTTATATAATTTTGTTATTTTTATGTATGTCTCCAAAATTATAAATAAGCCAAGCAATACAGACAAAACAGGTAATATAGGGAAGTGAGATTTAAAGATCCAGTTTGATTGGTGAAATCAGGACAAAAATATTTTATGAAGTGAAAAAAATGAGCTTTGTAATGATTCAATGAGAAGTTGACTCAACTGGGAATGGAAAAATAAGTTTAGGCACAACATGTGTTTGAGTTTAAGAAAGTTACTTAAATTCTCTGAGCAGAGGTATCTTCATCTATAAAATGGCATCATTAAAATGTATGCACAAATTTGAAGTGGAAATGAAATGAGGTGAGCACATAGTTCAGAGTTTCATACATGCATACTCATATACACTCACATTTCATATTAGTAAACACTTTGATATATAAACTATAGCCTAAAAAATGAATCAAAATTTGTTCTGAAATATATGATTTACAAAATATATTTATATGAAAGTTTGGCTGCCCAAAGTGCTTTCCCATTAAATTATTTTTTTAATTTAATTTCCAAAATGAGGAAAAATTTCCTTTAGACATGTGAAGATTCACACTTTATTCTTGCTGTCAGTGAATATTAATGAACACTGCTATGATTGAAATTTTTATTTATAAGTTAAAGAATAAACAACCAGTATAGCATAGTATATTGGAGACACTATGCTCTGTATACTATATTTTAAGTAATTGTTGAATATTTTTAGATGCTAAAACCATAAGTCTTCCCAAATAGGATATGAACCATGAAATAAATAAATCAATCACAATAAAGACAACAAATGCATTATGGAAAGACGTTGCCTAAAAATATAATAGGGTGAGAATTTGAAGGGAATCCTAACATAGTATAACTAGATTCCATGTTAAACATCATTGTAATGAATTACTAGGCTACCAAGAAGGAAATACCATATCTATGGAACATCTTCTGTTAAGTGGAAAACAAACACAAACCAAGCCACAATTACTAGCAAGCTGTAAAATGTGGGGACTTGAAGCAAATACTAACATCAGCTTAAAGACTCAACCTTGAACTTAAGTTAAAGTCGTGACCATAAGCCAGAGTATCCTATAATTAGCCTCCTTTAGAAGACCAAAACCATCTCAGGAAAATAATATCCCTGGAATCATGCAAAATGAAGTGCAAATTTTCTCTGGAATAAAGAATACCTAAATAAGCCAACAGAATTCCCACAAATTAAGATGAAAAGATGTGCATTTATAATCAAATATGACCAAGCATATAAAAAAATATGGAGCTATTAGGGTCAGAGAAATAAAACAAACAGACATCCCTAACCAATTTAGATTCTCAAAAACACTTCAGATATTAGAATGTAAGATAAATAATAAAAGTAATTATGTGGAAAACTTTTTATTAAAAATGAAAGATCAGATTAAAGAGAAGTGATTAGGAAAGTGTAAGAATTTCCAAGGAGATATAAATATTTAAATTAAAACATCAGTAGATAAATTTAACAGATTAGATAAAGCTGAGGAAAAATATAGTGAAACAGAAAGCAAATCCAAAGAAAGTATTCAGAATGCAATGTAGAGGGCAAAGAGAAGAAAATTATTAAGAAAAAAAATGGGTAAATCAATATAAATGGTAAAGTACAGTATTCCAATATAAATCTAATTAGACATTTAGAAATGAGATTAGCAAAAATGGAAGAGACCTGAGCTTTGAAGAGAATATGACTGGGTGTACTCTAGAATGGTGAAGGGTGTAAATCCATAGAGACAGAAAGAACCAGATATATTAAGCAGGATGGGGAAAAAATATCTTTGTAAATTACAGAACATCAAACACAAAAAGTATATTATAAAAAAAATCCAATAATATTGAAATTGGACTGCCTACCAAACAGTGTAAGCCAGACAACATTGGGAAAATTATCAAAGATTTGAGGATAATTTTAAAGGAAAAAATGAACGGCTAAAGTAAAAATAATGTATTTATAATTTTGGAAAAGTTACTACAACAAGATTATATTTAAAGAAATACCACAGAATATAGTAAAAAGAGGAAATTAATTAGGAAGAGAAATGTTTAAGATTACAGAAGAAATAGCTGCCCACTTGAAAAAGAATGTAAAAGAAAAGAGAATTTGCAAGGAATTCAAACAATTCAACAACAGAAACAAAAACTACCATGTTAAAAAGTGGACAAAAGGCATGAATAAATATTTTTTTAGAAGAAGACATACAAATGGCCAACAAGCATGTGAAAAAAAATGCTCGACATCAAAAATGATCACATACAAGCAAATTAAAATCACAATGAGATATAATTTTGCACCAATCAGAATGATTTTAAAAAGTCAAAAATAACATGTTGGCAAAGATGTAGAGAAAATAAAATATTTATACACTACTAGAAGAAATGTAAATTAGTACAATTTCTATGGAGAGCTCTCAAAGACTTAAAAATGGAACTACCGCTCAATCCAGCAATCCCACTATTGCATATCTACCCAAAGGAAAATAAATCATTCTATCAAAAAGATACCTGCACTTGTATGTTGATCACAGCACTATTCATATCATAATAGCAAAGACAGGGAATAAGCCTAAGTGCCCATTGACTGGGGAATGAATAAAGAAATACGGTGTGTGGGGGTTTAGCCATAAAAAAGAATGAAATTATGTATTTTGCAGGAACATGGATAGAACTGGGGACCATTATCTTAAGTGAAACTCAGAAACAGAAAGTCAAATATTGCATGTTCTCTCTTATATGTAGGAGCTAAATAAAGTGTACACATGGACATAGAGTATGAAATAATAGACACTGATGACTCAAAATGATGATGAGGTAGGAGGGTGGGAGATAGATGAGAGGTGAGAAATTAGTTAGTGAACAAAGTATAAAATATTTGGATCATGGTTACACTAAAAACCCAGACCTCACCACTTTGCAATATGTCCATGTAACAAAATTGCACTTGAATTCCTGACATTCATACAAATTTAAATAAATAAATAAGCATACACAAAAAAATTGTGGGGTGCAGTGAAAGCAATATTTTGTTTATATTAGAAGAATAGAAAGCTTAAAAATTAAAGATTTCAATATTTGAATGTAGAAGGTCGTAAAAGATCAAAAACTCAAAACCTGAGGATCTATGGAATAATAATGAAAATGACAAAATTAAAAGCAACGACTATATCTATATCACCCAAACCCAAAAGTAGTTGTTCTTGGAAAAGAGTAATAAAACTGGCAAACTTCCTGTTAGATTTCTGTAGTAATATAATCCTTATTTATTGATTTATTGACTGGGTACATGGTTGCCGACAATAATAGTTAGATTCTTCAACCTCTCTGCCAACTAGTTTTGTCCATGTGATTAAGTTCTGGGCATTGATATGAAAGCTGAGTCTTCCTTATAAGACAACTGACACATGCCACATGTCACTTTTACTTGGTCCTTTATACTTTCTTTCTGGCTAGATGCAAACATGATGGCTGGGGATGAAGGAGCCATCTTAGTCCATAAAGTGCCTTTGGGAGTGGAGGTTAAGAAAGGGTCAACAATAGATTAGAACAAAATGAAGGCCTATGCACCTGTAAAGCAAAGTGCTTATATCAGCCCTGGATTGCCTGGTTTCAGACCTGAAAGAATGTAAATTTAAATATTTAAAACTTATTTTAAACCACTGTTATTTTTAGTCACTGTTAACTTGGATCCAAATCTGCTTGTAGTTGATAGAGATATTTTGTGGGAAGAAAAGACTCTTCCAAGACATATCTTCTATTTCTTTCAATCAAAAATAAGGTGAATCATCAGTGGAGAATGAATTGGGAAGAAGACAGATGTTGAAGTTCTTATCAGAGAGGAGAAATGATTACTTCAGAAAATAAGCTAATTAGGGAACAAGCTAGAATTGACAGAGAATTCTAAGTGAACTCTGGCAGTGGTGACAGTGATTTGAAGTTGCAGCAATTTGCCAGGTGGTGTAACTTATCTAGATTGTGGTTCAGATGTTCAGACTGAAGTAGAGAGAAGGCAGCTAGTTGGAATCATCCAGATGTGAGTTTTACTCTGAGAGAATTAAGAAAAGAAAATATAGGAAAAAGCTGAGAGTATTTGCCAGAGATCAATTATAATAAATGAAGCACAAGACCCAGATCAGTTCAAAAGGAAAAGCATATAAGAAGTTGGTTCCAAGTCTTTGCTATTGTGAATAGTGCCGCAATAAACATACGTGTGCATGTGTCTTTATAGCAGCATGATTTATAATCCTTT
>NW_012120821.1:2984638-3014204 GCF_000951035.1 Colobus angolensis palliatus | reverse complement strand
TGGCACAAATATACATATGTAACAAACCTGCACGTTATGCACATGTACCCTAGCACTTAAAGTATAATAAAAAATAAATAAATAAAATAAAAAAAAGAAGTTGGAAAAGCATATAAGAAGTTAGAAAATAATGAGCTCAGAAAAACTGAATGAGTGGGCAAGTGTCTGCAGTTCCAGCTACTCAGAAGGCTGAGGCAAGAGAATCTCTTGAGCCTAGGAGTTTTGAAGCCAGCCTCGGCAACATAGTGGGACTCCTTTCCTAAAATAAATAAACAAATAAATAAATAAATAAATAAATAAAAATTAGGGCAAGCAGCTATGGGTCTTTAAGGAAGTTCAAAAAAGGATGAGTTTGAGTCCTTTGTAGGGACATGGATGCAGCTGGAAACCATCATTCTCAGCAAACTATCGCAAGAACAGAAAACCAAACACCACATGTTCTCACTCATAGGTGGGAACTGAACAATGAGATCACTTGGACTCAGGAAGGGGAACATCACACACCAGGGCCTATCACGGGGAGGGGGGAGGGGGGAGGGATTGCATTGGGAGTTATACCTGATATAAATGACGAATTGATGGGTGCTGACGAGTTGATGGGTGCAGCACACCAACATGGCACAAGTATACATATGTAACAAACCTGCACGTTATGCACATGTACCCTAGAACTTAAAGTATAATAATAATAATAAAAAAAAGAATGTTGTAGAAGTACTTGGGCAAGAATGTGGAGAATCTGAAGATCGTTATCTTAGAGTAGAATGATTGAATTCAAGATTTGTAAACTTCTCCTCAAGTACTCTGTGCTCAGCCTAATACTTTTTATTTTCTCCCCTCCTTGGTAAAAACAAGATGCTGAAAATTTGATACAAATTGTCCATGTAATTATAAATGAAATCAGTATTATTTAATGGAAAATTTTAAAACATTTCAAAAAATAAAATAAAATGGTCTTCAGAGAGACATGTTCCCAATGGCTATACATAAGGTGGTCCTAAATTAATTGGAACTACTATTGCATGAGGAATTATTCTAAAAATAAGTATAAGCATGAACAATGCTAATAAAAGTATAAAAACTCTTACATGAAATTCACCAATCTGTTAGTGTTCAATATATTTTTTCATGTATTTTCTTAGAGGAAATTGTATCCTCTACTATCTAAACTCTTACCATCTGATTTATCTTTGGTATCAGAACTAAGGATCCAAATATATATGTATAAGAAGGAAAACCATTTAGGTGTATATGTTACCTTTTTCTTATAATTTTCAATGATTTTATTCTTAAAATCTTTGAATGGCTTATTAATAAACCATAGTAAAGTATTTTAACATTTTTCTCCACATCTCCATCTAATATATTTGACCTCTTCAGTGATATCTTGCTGACTTCAATCTTAAAAGTTTTGTGCCTCTTCAAACATTTTTAAACCATTTCACTTTTATCTTCATTTGTCTATTTTTTAAAAGGCAATCTTAACAGAAACATAAAATAACACAGAAAATCTATGTTTCTGAATTTTTTTCATGCAAAATGGCTTGTAAGATTTCAAACAGCTGCATGTCAGAAGTCATTTTCAAAGAGTGCTGTTTAATGTGCAGAGATGGTTAAGCTTGGCTGAGATTGCAACTATTAATGGGTATCTACGGCTCTTTCATATTTCCCAGGTGGGATTCATTCACATTGCCAAGTGATTTAAATTGGATGTGTTATGAACATAATTTCAGGTGGCTGGAAGTCTGCAGACAAGGAAAGCACATAAATGGTAATATATGATTGTGAGTGTTAATTTTATTCCAAGTGGAATTAGGAGGGTTGAAACAGACGAGTTTTAACCTCCTTATTATTTTCATTAGAGATAAAAGTAAAAAAAGTCACCACATCAATATAATGTATAGCTCTTGAAGAATTGTGTACTTTAAAATTTATTAAAGGCATGATTTTAAATGAGCTAAAGAAATCTCAGGTATCCATAGGCTATTAAGAAACATTGGACAGAGCCTAAAGGATCTACTATAGTCAGACTTAAAAAGAACGTATTCTAATTCAATAGGTATTGTTGTAATGCACATTAAACATAATAAATTGCTTAGTTTAAAGTTCTAAGGAGGCTCAAAGTCAGAATAACTCTGAGAAAATATAAAAATAATTCACAGAAAAAAACTGCAAGTAAAACTGTGTCTTGAAAGCTGCAAGGATATTCAGCAGGTAGAGATGGAAAGCAGGGCACATGCTAGGAAAAAAAGGAACACATACAAAGTTACAAAGAAGGAATGCATACAACCACTTGGAGGTTAGGAAGAATCCACTGTGGATGGAGGCTAAAATGCTTGAAAGAAAAGGTCAGTTAAAAAATGGCCAAAAAATAGGGTCACATAATTTAGGATATGATCCTATTATGAATGGAAATATTCAAGCTAATATTTTCAGCTTGAATTTTATCCTTGCAAAATAGTCATTAAGCAGTACCGTGACATGATCAGATTTGAAATTTAGAAAGACCACTCTGCTGGGGTAATAGAAGGTCAATAGGACTGGAAAGGGAAGGAGATGGGCACCTGACAGTGAAAGAGGAGGCATTAAGTGGTAAAGAAAAATGGAAAGGTTCAAGTGATCCTCGAGAGAAAGAAGCAACTTTTTTTGTTAACTGTACATGTAATAGTTTTCCAATATTATAGACACAATAATTGACGAGGGATTTAATGTGAAAGCAGAAAAAGAATAGAGACATCAGTGACTGCAAACTTTCTCTTCTACAAATAGTGTGGGTGTGAACTCCCAGAAGATCAGTGCTTAAGTTACCTTTCTGAATGGGTGGTTCTGCTGCTCATGGATTTTTATGGTGCTAAGTGTGTGAATTTTCATGAGACATTAAATGCCATTCACTTTGAAAGGGCTTCTTAACAGAAAACAAAATGAAACAAAACAAGATAATGAATCTTACTGGCAGATAAAATAAATACTTCATATCACTGAAGAACTCTGGCAGTCAAACATAGGATACTCAGGCAAATTCTTTTTGTTAAATTGAGACATTGATCACAGACACACACAAAATACATACACACACACACATATATAATACACACACACACACATATATATATATGTATCACATTTGCCTAAACTTTATCACTGTTATTGACTAACAAAAATTATTTGTAAAGCACTCACCTGGATACTAAATAATGGGGACTGGTCACACAACTTACACAGACCATATCTCCCAGAGACTAAAAGGTGTAAAATGTTATGAAAGGACAACAGCATTCTAAGATGATTCTCCTTAGTGAGTCCGGCCTTCTCAACTGGCATTTGCTACTGATGACCTTGAAGATAGGCACTTTGGGACTGTTTTGTAATAAGGAGCTTAATGTTACCCATATCAAAGTTTATTGATCACAAATAAGGATGCCAAGACAATTATTGTCATTGTCTTCACAAAGCCACAGATCAGCTTATGTCATTTCATGGCATAATGACAAATGACAAAGCTCTAAAAAAATGAAGATGCAGAGTTATATAGACCCCTTTGAGAAGATGTTTAGTGGGTGAGTCATACACCTCAATGGAGTCAAAAATGCCCTTATTAGTTACTTCTTTTTACTTAATTGTGTCCCTCTAACTTAAAAATCATTCTTACAGTGTACTGAAAATTTTTCTGTCACATTGTATGATAATATTAAGGTTATAAAACAGAACATTAGATCATCATATCATTCTTTGTTCCCAGGTTTCCTTGACCTCCATATATCTATGCAATTAAATCATAAGAATCTAATAAAAAACTACATCTAAGAGCAAAAACATTTTAATAATACCAGTATATTTAAAACAGTTTCCAATAATACAGCCAAATGAGTTTGCTTCACTGAAGATGAGCAATTTATTAAAGTTTTATTAAAGAAGAAGATGGAACAAATATTACCTTTTACTCAGAACTTGGACAAATCAGCAAAATTCAGAATATCTCATACATCAAACTATTTTAAAAGAATCTTGTACAATTTGTGAGAATGATAATAAATTGTGGTTGAGTTTTAACTTGAAGTATTCTTCTAGATGTTTTTGCTATAATTCTGCAGGGTTTTTTTCGCTACCCCAAGTAAGAATACGTATTGTTCAGCTTTAGATATTTACTTCAGAGGCAATAACAATGGGGGTCGGGCTCAGTGGCCAGGCCTGTAATCCCAGCTACTCAGGAGGCTAGGAAGGCAAGATTGCATGAGTCCAGGAGTTCAAGACCAGCCTGAATAACACAATGAAATCCTGACTCAAGAAATAACATACGGTGGCTCAAGCCTGTAATCCCAGCACTTTGGGAGGCCGAGACGGGCGGATCACGAGGTCAGGAGATCGAGACCATCCTGGCTAACACGGTGAAACCCCGTCTCTACTAAAAATACAAAAAACTAGCCGGGCGAGGTGGCGGGCGCCTGTAGTCCCAGCTACTCCGGAGGCTGAGGCAGGAGAATGGCGTAAACCCGGGAGGCAGAGCTTGCAGTGAGCTGAAATCCGGCCACCGTACTCCAGCCTGGGTGACAGAGCAAGACTCCGCCTCAAAAAAAAAAAAAAAAGAAATAACATAAAATTAAAAAGAACAAGCTATCACAATAAATTTAAATTGTGATAAATTTAAATAAACAATAAAATTAAATATATGTACTACTATACATGTATACAAGCAAGATTTTATGCCCTCAGGAGACAATAAGTGGTGCATAACTGTAAAGCTGGTGTTCACATCCCTTGCTCTATCTCTCCCTGGTTGTATAATACTGGGAAAGTTACTTTACTTAACTACTCTGTATCCAGGCTTCTTATTGGTAAAATACACATGTGAATAGATTTATGTAAAATTCTTTGTGCAGTGCCCATCAAAGTCAATCTAGGTCAATAAATGTTAGTCATTTTTCATAAGAATTGAACTGTGAGGAAGGGAAGAAAAAATAAAATAAACACGGAAAGAAAACAAAGAAAGAAAGAAATCTGGATCCTGGTGAGCTGTGTGGGAAGGCTGATAAAAGTGAAGACTTTTCTATCAGGAAGACCTGAGAGCAGAATGGGGAACTGACTCAGCCAAAATGTGTGAGAAATCCATTCCCAAACCAGAACCTGGGAATGAAAGCCTGTGGACAGCCAACCACATGCTTGATCACCATTTGGTGATCAAAGCTCTTCCCAGATACCTACAAACATGTAAATGAGTAACCTGGTAAAGGGTCATGGCAGATTGAGTCAGCTTCACCCTGTGATCAAAGTAGAATTGGATATGAGCAGAGAGAGAGACAGAGAGAGTGTCCTATTACTGTAGACTGAATTTTTATGTCCCAACCAAGTTGATGTGTTGAGGCATAAGAGTCTATGTGGTGGGATTTGGAGGCGGGACCTTTGGGAGGTGATTAGGCCATGAGGATGGAGCCCTCATGAAAGGGAGTTGTGTCTTATAAAAGAAACCTCAGAGAGCTCGCTAACACTGCCCCCCCTTCCCCCCCCCACCTTCTTCCATGTGAGGACCCGGTGAGAAGACGGCTATCTATTAAACAGAAAGAGGACCTTCACAGAACTTGACAATGCCGGCAACCAGATCTGAAACCTTCTGCCTTCAGAAGTATGAAATATAAATTTTTATTGTTTCTAAGGCACCTAGCCTATGATACTTTGTCATAGAAATCCTAACAAAGACAACTATGAACAAGATTAGCAGTAGACACATCAACTCTATTATACATGATTCTAACACATCCTGACACAACTTCTACACGTTTTAATTTAAATATTAACAAATTTGCACACAGAAAAAAATACACATAATAAAAAAGATCTAACAATTAACCTGTTGCTAGTTTCTGTGAGGAAATTTTGCTAATTACAAAGATGATGGAACTTTAAAAATGAAACATGGAACATTTATACAAGTTTGCCCACTTGAAAGTATAAGCAAGACTTTTTTTTTTTTTTTTCCAGCACTGATATCTCCTCTGAATTAGAAACGAAAAGTCCATACTAATATTATCGGTTATGAAAAACAACTCCCCCAGAAAGTTGTTAACGACCTGGGAAATGGAAATGACACGAATGCCTTGTACCTTGAAAAATTTAATTCCCCCAAATTAAGTGACGTGGGCAAAGAAAGAAGGACTTGTGATAACAGTAGCTTCTGGTGATTGGATTTAAAATGATGATGGACACAAGAACGCCAATAATTTTTGTCATTCATTGAGCTGTCAGTATGTACCAGGCACTGTATGTTATATAATTTAGTGCTGTCAGCAGCTCCATGAATTAGGTACTTACAAGAATAGATACTATCCTCAGTTAATGATGAAGAAACTTGAACCAGACAAGTTAAGTCAGTTACTCAAGATAACATGACTAGTAATAGCAGAGCACTCTGTTAGGAGCATCAAAAATCCAAGCTGAGGTGGGTAAGTAGATATTTCAAGCCAAGAGCATGATAGTATATAAAAACCAACTAGATACAGAAAAGTATTCTAAAATTAGGGGCATAAAATGACTTTAGCTATAGATTTGAGAAGTGGATTACACCAAAAACGAAATGAACAGAGAATGGAATTAAGAGCATAATGTGCAACTGTATGTTGGAAACTTCTAGAACTGGGTAGCTCTATTTTACTTCAATGTTGAGAAACATTGCCACATCAGAAAAAAAGGTTTTGGAAGTATGTCATTGTTATTATTTTTAATTTCAACATAAAGATAGAAATATTCACCACTTTCTAAGCAAAGTCAGCAAAAAGTAGTCTGTGCCAATAACTAATCTGGGAAAGTATTTTATTTTTAAAAAATATCTTTACATATCCAAATAATGAAGGATCAGATAGTAGCATAATCTTAGTTTTCTCCTCTATAACACTAGGTGACTGAAAATAAAGGTATAGGCCCTATGAAAGCCTAAAAGGAAAATTTATGACCAAGAAAGTTTATACTCAGTGAGATTGTCTTTAATAAATAATTACAACAAATAAAAAGTTTAAAAGTAACAAAGCAGAATTTGTATCACCAATGCATACTGCTTGAAAAACTTATTCCAGCTAACAGAGAAATGACTGGAAATTAAGTTTTAAATAATAATAACTATTATTCATTTAACACAAATTATTTGTCAGACATAGTGTTTGACACATTCATTATTTGTTTCTCACATTCATTATTTATAAAATTCTTGCAATAACACAAGAGACTAGGCAATATTTCTGTCTTAGTCAGTCTAGGCTGCTATAACAAAGTACCATAAACTTAAAATAATCTGTTTCTCGCAGCAGGCTGGTAAGTCCAGCAGATAGCCTCCCTGAGGAGGGTTTCCTCTTTGGTTTGCAGATGCCTGTCTTCTTATTATATTCTCACATGATGGGGAGCAGGGAGTTCTTCAGGTACCCTTTTATAAGAGCACAAATCCCACTATTCAGGGCCCCACCCTCAAGATCAAATCACCTCCCAAAGATCCCACCTCCCAATACCATCACACTGGGAATTAGGATTTCAAAATATAAATTTTGTTGGGCCATAAATATTCAGTTCATAACAATTATTAAGTCCATTTTGAAGACAAGAGTATTAATCCATTTTTGTATTGCTATAAAAGAATAATTAAGACTGGGTATATAGGGTTAATTTGTTCATGGTTCTGCAGGTTGTACAGGAAACATAGCACTGGCATCTGCCCCTAGTAAGGTTTTAGGAAGCTTATAATCATGGAGGAAAGTGAAGGGGCAGCAGGCTTGTCACATGGTAAGAGTGGGAGGATAAAAGAGAGAGAGAGAGAGAAGTCTTCAAATCTTTTAGACAAACAAATCTCCAGGGAACGAACTGAACAAAAAAATCACTTATTACCAAGGGGTTGGTGCTAAGTAATTCATGAGGCATCCGCCCCCATGATCCAATACTTCCCACCAGGCCCCACCTCCAACATTGAGGATCACGTTTCAACATGAGATTTGGAGGGGACACACATCCAGAGAATATTAATGAAGAAACTGATGCACAGAGAAATTAAGTAACTTGTCAAAGTTCATTTTAAGTCAGAGTATGCAGTCAAACGTAAACAGTACAACTGCAAACGAAAAAGGTTCAAAACCACCAAGAAATACAACCTCTCGGAGAAGATTATTTTGAGATCAAAGTTATTCAAAGATGTTCTCTTTCAACATGTGGGCCCAAGCATAGAAATCTAGAAATAATTTATTGAAATCTTCATCAGTTTCTCTTTCTCATGAATAGAAAATGGGCTTCTTGGGCTACATACTACATACTTTACTTTATAATAGTTTGCAAGGTTTTATTATCACCCAGACCAATAACTGCTGATAGTCTGTTGAGATCATCCTAATAATGACATTTATCTGAGAATAAATATTTATATGAATATATTATATAAATATACCATAATGATAAATATGGTAAATTTGGGAATATTTTAAGTAGCTTTTGATTTTTCTTTATCTTTCTCCTTCTCTCTACTCTCTCTCTTTCTCTCTCTCTTACTCTCTCTTTCTCTCTCCCTCCTTTTTTTTCTTCTCTCCATTCTTTATCTATTGACTTATTTATACCAATTTTTCACAAAGATCGTGCATTATCTTTGCTATCAAGGAAAAGCAAATGTAAAACTCACTATATACAATTTAGTACATAAAAGATATATTAAAGGTAAAACATTAAAAGAATAAACTTTTAAATTTTACAAGACTAAATTTTACTAGAAACACACTAAACTATAAATAGTACTCATCTCTAACCACTAAAGTTGTGGATAATATTTTCCTAATTTTTCTCTTTTTGCAGTATTGTAAAATAAATATTTGTAAACATTTGTAATATAGCATTTTTGCTAGGGCATCAGATATGTAATACAATCAGAGTCCAACATCTAGTTTCTGCTGCATACTCTAGATTTCAACAGGTTGACCTCAATTGTTAAAGTTAGTATTCTTTGACTTTAAGGACAGGTGTTCTGTCCTTGAAACTGTGTCAAAATTTATTTCCTTAGCTTACTTACAATATCATGTACAGGATGCCCAAATGTTTTGTGCAATCCAGATATACAATGTTTACAGCATATTTCTAATCCACTCACTACCTACATGCTGATTTAAATATATCTGGTTATTTAACTCCCCGTTTGGCATTTAAAATCCGCAAATGACTTATTAAGAAAACAACTTGTTGAAGTATGATTTAAATACAAAAATCCTGGGCACATTTAATATATACAACTTAATATGTTTGGAGATAAGCATATACTCTTGAAATCACTACCACAATTTATGCCAGAAACCTATCCATCACCTCCAAAGTTTCTTCCCACTCTCTTTATATATTATTTTTCTGCATGTGAGAAGAACACAACATAAGCAAATACTGCCTCGCAATTTTTTTTTTTTTTTTTTTTGAGACAGAGTCTCACTCTGTCGCCCAGGCAGGAGTGCAGTGGTGAGACCTTGGCTCATTGCAACCTTCGCCTCCCAGGTTCAAGAGATTCTCCCACTTCAACTTCCTGAGTAGCTGGGAAAACAGATACATGCCACCATGCCTGGCTAATTTTTGTATTTTTAGTCGAGATGGGGTTTCACCATATTGGCCGATCTGGCCTTGAACTCTTGACCTCAAGTGATCCGCCCACCTCCACCTCCCAAAGTGCTGGGATTATAGATGTGAGCCACCACTGTCCGGCCAGCATATTTTTAAGTAAATAATGATGTATTATTAATTACAATCACTATGCTGTACAGTAGATTCCTAGAACTTACTCATTTTGTATAACTGAAACTTTGTACCCTTTGAATAACATGTCCCTGTTTTCCTCTCCCCCTAGAAACCACGTCCACTCTCTGCTTAAATCTGACTGTTTTATATTTATCATATAAGTGGTATCATATACCATTTGTCATTCTTTGTTTGGCTTATTTCACTTAGCATAATGTCCTGTAGGTTCATCCACGTTGTCACAAATGCCAGGATTTTCTTAATTTTAAAGCTGAATAATGTTTCATTTTCTTAATTCATTTGTCTATCAGTTGACATTTAGTATCAAAGATTTCTTGGCTATTGTAATGCTGCAATGAATTTGGGGATGCAGATAATCTTTTTAAGATTCTGATTTCAATTCCTTTGAATATGTAACCAAAAGTGGGATTGCTGGATCATGTGGTAGTTCTGTTCTTAATTTTTTGACCAACCACCATACTGTTTTTCACACTGGCTGCACCAATTTACATCCCCATCATGTTGTCCAAAGTTTCCCTTTTCTTTTTTTTTTTTTTTTTTTTTTTTTTTTTGTGACGGAGTTTCGCTCTGTTGCCCAGGCTGGAGTGCAGTGGCCTGATCCCAGCTCACTGCAAGCTCCGCCTCCCGGGTTTACGCCATTCTCCTGCCTGAGCGTCGTGAGTAGCTGGGACTACTGGCGCCCCCCTCCTCGCCCGGCTAGTTTTTTGTATTTTTTAGTAGAGACGGGGTTTCACCGTGTTAGCCAGGATGGTCTCGATTTCCTGACCTCGTGATCCGCCCATCTCGGCCTCCCAAAGTGCTGGGATTACAGGCTTGAGCCACCGCGCCCGGCCCAAAGTTTCCCTTTTCAACACATTCTCACCACTATTAGTTATATTTTTGTTTTTTGGTTTTTTTTGATAACAGCCATTATAAGAGATGTGAAGTAGTATCTCATTTTAGTTTTGATTTTCATTTCCCTGATGTTGAGTACTTTTCATTTGCTGGCCACTTGTATGACTTCTTTGAAGAAATGGCTAAATTAGTTGCGTTTCTATACACTAACGCAAATTATGAGAAAGTAAAATTAATAAAACAATTTCATTTTCCATAACGTCAAAAAGAATAAATTACTTAGAAATAAACTTACACAAAGCAAGGAAAGACATGTACACTACAAAACACTGATGAAAAATTAAAGCAGACATAAATAAATGGAAAGATATCCCTTGTTAATGGGTTGGTATGATAAACATTGTTAGAATGTCCATACTAGCAAAAGCAATATACAGGTTCAATGTCATCCTTCTCAAATTCCCAAAGTCAATAGACAAAATAATTCTAAAATTTTTATGAAACTGCAAAATACCACAAATTACCAAAGTAATTTTGATCATAAAGAAAAAAGCTGGAAGAATCACACTTCTTCATTTCAAAATATATCATAAGGCTAGTCATCAAAACAGTATGTTAGTGGCAGGAAACAAACAAACAAACAAACAAAAAACAATAGACATAGAGTAGTTCCCCCTTATCCCTGGTTTTGCTTTTGTCAGTTTCAGTTACCTGTGGTCAATTGTGGTCTGAAAATAGATGAATAAAGTACGATGAGACATTTTGAGAGTGAAAGAGAGATCGCATTCACATAGTTTTTCCTACAGTGTAGTAGGTATAATTGTTCTATTTTATATTGATTATTGTTAATCTCTTACTGTACTTAACTTACAAATTAAACTTTATCATATATATATATATGTATGTATAGAAAAAATAGTATATATAGGGTTTAGTATCATGTGAGATTTCAGACATCCTCTGGGTATCTTGGAACATATCCAAATAGGCCCCACTTATTCAGTTTTGCTTTCCATGGTATCAGTTACCCATGGTTCACTGTTATCTCAAAATATTAAATAAAAATTCTGTAAATAAAAAATTCTAAACTTTTAAATTGTGCACTGTTTTAAGTATCATACACTAACAACATGCCCAACACTAACAAATCTCATGCTCTATTGCTCTGTCCCACCTGGTACAAAATCATCCCTTTATCTAGGGTATCCAAGATGTTTGTGCTACTTATTTTTAGTCACTTAGTAGCTGTCTTATCAGATCAACTGTCACAGTATCACAGTGCTTGTATTCAAGCAATTATTTTACTTAATGACGGACCCAAAAGAGAAGACTGGTGATGCAGGCAGTTCAGACATACCAAAGGGAAGCTATAAAGTATTTCCTTTAAATGGAAATGTGAAAGTATTCCACTTAATAAGGAAAGAAAATAATCTGATGCTGAGGTTGCTAAAACCTATGGTAAGAATAAATCTCCTATCATTGAAATGATGAACTGTATATTATTATAACTGTTCTATTTTGTTATTAGTTATTGTTAATTAATTAATGTATTTATTTATTTTTACTATACTTTAAGTTCTGGGGTACATGTGCAGAACATGCAGTTTTGTTACATAGCTATACACATGCCATGGTGGTTTGCTGCACCCATCAACCCATCACCTACATTAAGTATTTCTTCTAATGCCATCCCTTCCCTATCCCATTACCCTCTGACAGCCCCCAGTGTGTAATGTTCTCTCCCTGTGTCCATGTGTTCTCCTTGTTCAACTCCCACTTATAAATGAGAACATAGTGTTTGGTTTTCTGTTCTTGTGATAGTTTGCTGAGAATGATGGTTTCCAGCTTCATCCATGTCCCAGAAAAGGACATGAACTCATACTTTTTGATGGCTGCATAGTATTCCATGGTGCATATGTGCCACATTTCCTTTATCCAGTCTATCATTGATGGACATTTTGGTTGATTCCAAGTCTTTGCTATTGTGAATAGTGCCAATTTCTTACTGTGCCTAATTTACAAATTAAACTGTCATAGGTATGACTATATAGAAAAACCATAATGCATACTCAGCTTTTTGTATCTACGAGATTCTCATCCACAGATTCAACCAAACTTAGATAAAAAATATTTGAAATGGAAAAACATTAAAAATAATGAAAATTAAAAACTACGCAGTATATCAACTATTTACATAGAGTTTGCATTGTTTTGACTAGTATAAGTAAGCTAGAAATGATTTAAAATGTATGGGAAGATGTGCATAGGTTATATGCAAATACTATGCTGCTTTACATAAGGGACTTGAGCAGCCATGGATTTTGGTATCTGTTGGGGAGGTCCTGAAATCAATACCTTGTGGATACTGAGGGATGGCTGCATACAGGGTTTGGTACTATCTGTGGTTTTATGCGTCCAGTAAGGGTCTTGGAATGTATACCCCATGGAAAAGGGGGAAAGACTGCACAGACCAATAAAAGAGAATAGAGAACCCAGAAGTAAACATAAGTATATATGGGCAACTGATCTTCAACAAAGGTGTCAAGAATGCCCAATATGGAAAGGGTAGCCTCTTCAATACATTTTGTTGGGAAACATGGATATCCACATGTAAATGAATAAAACTGACCCTTATCTTACACTATATACAAAAATCAAGTCAAAACGTATTAAAGACCTAAATGTAAGACCTGAAAACATAAAACTCCTAGAAGAAAACATAAGAAAAAAATTTCTTGACATTGGCCTTGGCAATAATTTCTTGGATATGACACCAAAAGTGCACACAACAAAAGCAAAAATAGTTAAGTGGGATTACATCAAAGTAAAAGCTCCTGCACAGCAAAGAAAACAATGAAAAAAATGACAAGAGAATCTATAGAATAAGGAAAATATTTTCAAACCATATATTTCATGAAGGGTTGATATCCCAAATATAAAAGGAGCTTGATATGGTTTGGCAGTGTCTCCACCAAAATCTCATCTTGAATTGTGGCTCCCATAATCTCATGTGTTGTGGGAGGGAGCTGGTGGGCGATAATTGGATCATGGATGCAATTTTGTTCATACTGTTCTCATGGTAGTGAATAAGTCTCACAAGATCTGATGGTTTTACAAAGGGAAACCCCTGTTACTTGATTCTCATTTTCTGTCTTATCTACCACCATATAAGACGTGCTTTTCAACTTCTGCCATAACCCCAGCCACGTGGAGGCCATTAAACCTCTGTGAGTCCATTAAACCTCTTTTTATTTATAAATTATCCAGTCTTGGGTATGTCTTTATCAGCAGCATGAAAACAGACTAATATAGAGCTCTTACAACTCAGTTGGAAAAATCACATAACATATGATTGACTTTTTTTCTTTCTTTAAAAACCTTGATGGTGATGTCATCCTTGTGTAAGTACCATTACATTTTAAATTAATTTCTAGGTATCTAAACTATATTAGTCAGAGTTCTCCAGAAAACAGAACCATTAGGATATTAGGATACACGTGTGTGTATATATATATATATATATACTCCAGCGATTTGGGGTACAAAACTGAAAAACAATGATGTAATGGGAACCAATGGTGTAAATTCTGGTCCAAGTTCCAAAAAGGAGATTGACTGTGTAAGCTCCAGTTGGAGTATGAAGACTGGATTTCCAGGAGTGCTGATGCCAAAAGGCAGGAGAAGAGAGATATCCCAACTCAAACAGAGAGAGTGAATTCTACCTTCTTCTGGCTTTCTGTTCTATTTAGGCCCTCAATAGACTGGATCGTGCTAACCTGTATTGGTGAGAGAGAATGCAATGGTTAATTCTATCTATCAACTTAAATGGGCTAATAGATGCTCAGACAGCTCGCTGAACATTATTCCTGGGTATGTCTGGGAAGGTATTTTTAGAAAAGGTTTTTTTTTTTTTTTTTTCTTTTTAGAGTCTCACACTGTCACCTAGGCTGGAGTGCAGTGGCATGATCTCAGCTCACTGCAACCTCAGCCTCCTGGGTTCAAGCAATTCTACTGCCTCAGCCTCCTGAGTAGCTGGGATTACAGGTGCCCACCACCACATCCAGCTAATTTTTTTGCATTTTTATTAGAGATGGAGTTTCACTATGTTGATCAGGCTGGTCTCGAACTCTGACCTCGTGATCCACCCACCTCAGACTGAGTAAAGAAGATTTGCTTTCACCAATGTGGGTGAGCATCACTCAATACCTTAATGACCTGAACAGAGCAAAAAGATTGAGGAGGAACATTTCTTGAGCTGGAACATTTTCTTTTTGAGCTGCAAAATTTTCTTCTGCCCTTTGAAGCTCCTGGTTCTCTGGCCTTCAGACTCCAGATTCTGTAACTTATGCCAACCTCGCTTCCCCATTCCTCCACCACACTCACCAGTTCTCAGGCCTTTGGCTTCAAAGTAAAAGTTACAGCATCAGCTGTCCTTATTTTCAGGCCTTCAGATACGGAGTGAATTACACCAGCAGTTCTGCTGATTCTCCAGTTTGCAGACTATGTAACATGGAACTTCTTTGTTTCATTAATCATGTGAGTCAACTTCTTAATAAATGTACCCATATCTCATCATCTACCTATATATCTCTCCATATATATTTTCTATTTGTTCAATTTCTCTGGATAACCCTGAGTTGAACAGATTTTGGTAATGAAATTGGTTCTAGAGGAACATAATTTTAAGAATGAGTTTTCTGAATTATTTAGGGGTTCTAGAATTGGATCTTTACTCTGATTATATTTAAAGATATTAATGACTCAATTTCTAGTGCTAAAGAGAGCACTGACAGTCCATGGTTTAATATGCACAATGTCTGCATTGGATACTCTTAATTAACCACTTATAATAAGCAAGGAGGTAAGAAATTACATATATGACACTTTCTAACATTTTGGAAATTTAAGAAATATAATGACACTGGTTGCGTGTTCCTAATGTCACTGCACAAAGTGATGAAATAAAAAAATAAGTTCAGTGATTTGAATTACAAATTCAAGAGCCACATCAATGATTTAAGAGCTTCTAGGTGTGCCCTGAGGAAGAGTGTTATCTCCTACTGCTGGAGGGCTGCAAGAGCTGAAAATCAAATGTAGGACCTCATACTGTGATTGGCTGAATTACAAGGCAGGTTGAACTCCCAGCCTTACTAGGTGTTTCCTGATAAGGTGACAACATGGATTAGGAAAGCATGGGATCCTATAAGTTGAGATAGAACATGTGGGGAGACTTTAATGAAGCTGGGAGGGAACATTTAGCATCTGAATTCCAATGAGTCTTCTTTGTCAGTGGAAGTGGTCTCTCCACCACTAGTAGAAGTAGGCTTTCTAACCCCAGCAAAAGCAGCCTTCCTATCTCCAGTGGCAGCAGCATCCCTGCCATATTGAAATAAGCCTTTCCATTTTCTTATGAGGGAATTCAGCTTGCATTGCCTGAGGGAAAGGTTGTGGTCTTCCCTGAAACAGTGGTCATGCAAGTCCCTGCTGATTCTCCTCAGGACCCAACCCTACTGTCACTCTTTACTTCTACAATCATAACTAGGCTCATGCCCCAGCAGCCCCTAGAATTGAGGCACAAAGTGTGCCCCCTGAGGAGATATGCTACTCTCCAAAAGAACTACTTGAGTTTTCTAATTTATAACAGCAGAAATCCAGAGAATATGTGTGCTAATGGATATCAAAACTGTAAGATAAATGTGGAAGGACATTAAGGTGAATCAGGCCAAATTTATTAATATAGGCCTAATAGCAGAGATGCTGTATTTAATGTTGCACTCAAGGTGTTAGAAAGGTTTTTAACTGTTTGGTTGGTTGACTGACTAAAACATGGATTAAAGAGCACATCACTGTGAGTAAATTGGAAATGCCTGATCTCCCTTGGTTTTATGTAGAGGAAATGGTTCAGACTTAAAGAAAATGGAATGTCAGAGAGGATATATCATTTAAGACCTACTCACTCACACTAGATGGGTTCAGAAGTCCTATCTTTCAACAATATTTTGAGAAATAAATTCATGAGGGAAGCCCCAGCATCTTTGAAGATCTCAGTGATTCCTCTTCTCTGTAGTTCAGACCTTACAATGGGAACCATAGACAATCAACTGGAAAATCTAAATGCAATGGTAGTAATTGGTTCCTAGGGTGGCAGAAGTCAACTGGCAAGAAGGGCATAGCTATGATAATGGACAGCAGAGTCAAAGCACCAATCAGAGTATTTAGACCCTTGCAGGCTTCTGGTGTTCCTAGGAATAAAATTGCTAGGATGCTCACTAAACTCTTACTTGCTCTGTATATGCAGATAATTTTCCAAGTCAAATGAACAAAAATCTAACTTAAATCATAAAAACATAGCGTCATGGCTCCTCAAATTCCCTCAAATTCCCATACTTAAATCAATTAACAGACCTCCAAGCCCCGTGAATGAATGGGGGCCAGGTCCCCTTAAGGAAGGACTCTCAAATACTACCAAGAATGTATATTGCTAATATTACACCCATCCTTCCCCAGAGGGACCTACATCCTTTTGTCAAGATAACTGTGCACTGGGGAAATGAAATAATCAGACTCTTCAGGGACCACCAACACTGGATCTTAACTGGCATTAATTCCAGGAGGCCCAGAATGTCACTGTGGTCTACTAATCAGAGTAGATCCTTATGAAGGCTGGGGGATCAATGGAGTTTTTATCTCAGGACAATTTCGCAGTGTGTCCAGTGGGACCCCAATCCCAGCCTGTGGTTATTTTCCCAGTTCCAGGTGCACAACTGGAATACACATAGTTTACAGCTGGAAGAATCCCCACATTGGTTCCCTGACCTGTGAGGTGAGGTTATTATGGTGAGAAATGCCAAACGATAGGCATTAGAACTGCCTATACCTAGTGAAACAGTAATACCACATTCCTGAAGGAACAGCAGAGATTAGTGCCACCATCAAAAACTCGAAAGGTGCAGGGGTGCTATTTCCCACCACATTCCCATTTAACTCCTCCATTTGGCCTGTGCAGAACACAGAAGGATATTAGAAAATGACAGTGGATTATTATAAGCTTAACCACATAGCGTTAAGACTCCAAGTGAAGCTTCTGTACCAGATGCGGTTTAACTGATTGAGGAAATTAACATAACTCCGGGTACCTGCTATGTAGCATTAATCTGGAAAGTGTTTTGTTGGTGTTTTTTTCTGCATACCAGTCAATAAAGTCTACCAGAAGTAGTTGCTTTCAGGTGGGAAGGTCAGAAGTCTACCCTCACTGTCCACCTACCCCGGGGTATGTCAACTCTCCAACCATGTATGACAATTTCTTCCATAGGAATCTTGATTGCCTTTTCTTTCCACAATATATCATGCTGGTCTACTACATTGTTGACATTATGCTGATTGGACTTAGCAACTGAGAAGTAGCAACTACTTGGGAGTTACTGCATATGTATTTGAGTGTCAAAGTGTAGAAAGTAAATCCAAATAAAATCCAGGATCTTCTATCTCAGTGAAATTTCTAGGGTCCTAGTGGTATGGGACATATCAATATAGTCCTCTAAAATGAAGGATACATTGTTGCATCTGGCCCCTCCTACAGCCAAGAAAGGGGTCCAATGCTGTGAGCCTATTTGAATTTTGGATGAAACATATCCTTCATTTGAGTGTATTACTTCAGCCAGTTTACCAAGTGAGTTACTAGTTTTTAATGTGGTTCAGAACAAGTGAAGATGCTACAACAGGTTCAAGTTGCTTTGCAAGGTGCTTTGCCATTTGAGCCATATGACCTAGCAGATCCTATGGTGCTTGCAGTGTCAATGGCAAATGGGGATGCTGTTAGGTGCCTATAGCAGAACCCCAAGGGTAAGTTAACATGCAGGCGTTTAGGATTTTGGAGCGAGGCCTTGTCATCATCCTCAGATAACTATTCACCTTTTGAGAGACAGCTCTTGGCCTCCTACTGGGCAATAGTAGGAACCAAAAAATTGATCATGGGCCATCAACTTATCATGTGACCTGAGCTGCCTGTCATGAACTGGTTATTACCTGACCAATGAAGCCATAAATGTGTGCATGCACAGCAACACTCCATCATCAAATAAAAGTGGAGTATACATGATCAGGCCTGAGCTGGCCCTCCAAGCACAAGTAAGTTACATGAGGAAGTAACCTATGTGTCCATAGTCCCCACTTCTGCTACACTGACTTCTCTCTCCTAGCCTCATGGAGAATTATTTCAATCACCTGACAGGGGAAGGGAAGACCTAGGCACAGCTACAGCATTACAGCCCCTCTGTGGGACATCCTTGAAGTACGGTGATGAAGAAAAATCATCTCCATTGGTAGGAATTTGGACAGTACAACTGGTTGTGGACTTTGTTTGGAAGGAGAAATGGCCAGACTTGTGATTATATACCAATTCATGGACTGTAGCCAATGGTATGGCTAGATGGTCAAGGACTTTTGAGGGAATATAATTGGAAAATTTGTGACAAGGAAATTTGGGAAAGAGGTATGCAGATAGACCACTATGAATGGGCAAAAACATGAGGATGCCTGAGTCCACATCCACAAATGTTCACCAAAGGATGTACTCAGCAGAGTAGGATTTTAATAATCAAGTGGATAAAAGGGCCTGTTATGTAGATACTAGTCAACTTTTTCCCCAGTCCCTTCTGTCATTGTCTAATGGTATCATAAACAAAGTGGGCATAGTGGCAGAAATGGTGGTTATGCATGGATTTGGTAAGATGAAATTCCATTCACCAAGACTGACCTGTCTGTGACCAGCTTTGTGCGCCCAGTGTGCCAGTCACTGACACCAACATTGAACCCATCATATGACACCATTTTATATAGGCTGATTACATTGGAGCTGGTGCCAGGTCAATTACATTGAATCATATTCATCCAGGGATGGGCAGACACTTTATCACTGGAATAGACGCTTACTCTGCATTCCACTCATCACTGGAATAGACACGCTGGATATAAATTTGTCTTCATTGTACACAATGATTTTGCCAAAAATACCATCCAAAGGCTTGTAGAATGCCTTATTCACTGTTGTGGCATTTCATGCAGCATTGCTTCTGATCAACGAACTCACTTCACAGCAAAAGAAGTGTGGCAGAGGGCCCATGCTTGTGGAATCACTAGTGTTACCATGTTCTCCTCCATCCATAAGCATAGAGTTTGAAAGAAGGGTGGAACAGCATTTTGAAGACTCAGTTACAATGTCACCCAGGGGGCAATACCTTGCAAGACTGAGACAGGGTTCTACAGAAGACTATATATGCTCTGAATCCATGTCCACTACATGCTGCTCTTTTTCCAGTAGCCAGGATTTATGTTTCCAGGAATCAAGGGCTAAAAATGAAGTGGTGCTTTTCACCATTACCTCTAATGACCCACTAGCAAAATTTTCACTGCTTCTTCCCACAGGTTTATGCTCTCCTGGCCTGGAGGTCTAGATACAGATGGAGATATATTTCCATCAGGAAACACGACAATGATTCCATTGAAATGGATGTTAAGACTGCCATCTAATCATTTTAGTCTCCTCATGCCTATAAGTCAACTGGCCAAGAAGGAAATTAAGGTGTCGACTGTACTGATTGATGCGAGTGTTCAAGGGGAAATTGGACTTCTACTCCACAATGAATGTAAGAAAAAGTATGTCTGGAATACAGGAGATCCTTTTTGGGTCTCCTCTATGCCCTATGATTAAGGTCAGTATAAAACAACCCAGTCCAGGCAGGACTATGAATGTCCCAAACTCTTCGGTAATAAAAGTTTGGATGACTTGCTAAATAAAGAACCATGATAAGGTAAAGTTCTTTCTGAAGGAAAGGAGAATACAGAATGGATACTAGAGGAAGGTACTTGAAAATACTAGCTAATTAACACAACTGAGTGTTCAGGGTGGGGATCAGATAAGGCCACATGATACTTTACAGAATCCAGAATTGTGATATTTCATGGGTATGTCCTTATTTTGTTACAAATATAATTGTGTATATATAAACATATTTAAGCAAATATTTGGCTTTTTTTCCTCTTATTCCCTATCTTATAACATGACATATTAAATTTATATCAGTATTTACATATTATTCATTTTACAACATAGTCTTTAAACTTTGGAATATCAGAAGAGTAAATATCGCTTAAAAACTTGACCATCTATTCTGAAAGAAATGAGTTTCTCCTCAGTTGTATGCAGAGCAGTGGTACCATCGTAGGTAAAACTGTGACCTTGGTATCCTCTTTACTTAGAGATTAAGTATGTTTAAGGAGACGTACATGGGTGCCAACTTAACAAGGGTTGGATATGTGATGGTTGATTTCATGTGTCGATTTCATGTGTCAATTTCATTAGGTTAATGGATGCCTGGATAACTGGTGAAATATTATTTCTGGGTTTATCTGTGAGGGTGTTTTCTGAAGACATAAGTATTTGAATCAAGAGACTACATAAAGAAGATTTGCCTTCATCAATATTGGTAAGCATTATGCAAACCCTTAAGAGCCTGAATAGAGAGAGGCCAAATTCTCTCTCTTCTTGAGCCAGGACATTTACTTTTTCCTGCTTTTAGACATCAGAGCCCCTGAATTATAGCCCTTTGGAACCAGACCAGAAGTTACTCAATCACTTCCTCTGGTTCTCAGGCCTTCAAGTTCTAACTGAATTACACTAAATTTCCTGGCTATTCAGCTTGTCCATTGGATATCTTTGGACTCCTTGGCCTCCTTAATCACTCAAGCCAATTCCCATAATAAATGTTCTATCTGTTTATCTATCTATCTATCTATCTATCATCTAATCAGTTGTCTATCTATCTATCTATTTATCTTGTAGCTATATCTTAGATCAATACATAGATATACAGCTCAATACATAGGTAGATAGATAGATAGATAGATAGATAGATAGATAGATAGATAGATAGATAGATAGATACATCCTATTTGGTCTGTTTCTTTCAATTTATTTTCTTTGTAGAGATTTGGACCTCACCATCTTACCCAGGCTGGTTTCAAACTCCTGAACTCAAACAATCCTCCTGTCCTGGCTCCCCAAAACACTGAGATTGCAGGTGTGCAATCTGTTCTGCCAAATTCTATTTCTTTTTACTAATATTTTTACTCACACAATCAATTCAAATGCTACTCTCTTCCAGAAATGCCCTCAAAGACATACCCAGAAATGATGATTTAACAGCTATTGAGGCATTCCTTAACACAGCAAATTGACACATATAAAATTAACTATCACTTCAACTCCAAGGAAATTTGTCTTTCGTTGTTATAATTTTCAACATTTTTTGTTTATTTTATTTTTCTCAGTTTCATCTTTTATTTTTGCTATGAAGGGACTGATCTCTCCATTTATTTGACCTGGTCCTAAAATACACCTGTGTCTCTACCATGTGATCCTATATCCCCAACCCAGTCACAGAAGCCTGGATAAATAGTACACATAGAGGAGCCTCTTTAACAACTATTTTGCTTTCTGGACTTCAGTCTGTGAGAAAGGTTATCACCTCACAGAATACTGTCCTGGTCATCTCGGAAGGAGACCACTGGTAATTCACACAGGGCATGCAGCATATGAAGCAAAACTTTCCTTAAGAACAATGATAGAATGCCTGTCAAAATGTAATAAAAGAGAGGTACATGATAGGCGCTAACAAAATACTTTAAAGGGACTAAAGAAGTGACAGCATAAATATTAGAGAAAAAAATATGACTGTTAAAATATATAGACATTAATTGGAGGCTTAATTATACTTACACATAGATGATTGAATCAACAGTGACCAATCAAATTTTAATTTAAAAACTGTGTTTAAAATTCTGTGTTTATTATGAAAGCTAAAAAATAAATGTACAATCTGTAGTCTTTGACCATGAAAAACTTACGGTTTACTCACAGACCAGAAGTATTCACAGAAAATTCACAGAGGAGATGATAACAAATATAAACTGCATTAAATATACTGGGAAAATAAAAACAGGCAGTGACTATATTGTAGTTAATCAGTGCAAGAAAATATGTCCGGTGGAAATAAGGAATAACTTTTGTCTTCCTGACACAGTGATACAGAAATGGAGAAAAGTTTAGCAGCTTTCCTCCAAAAGAACTCTCAGAATTCCTCTTGTGATTTTGCTGAATTTGCCCAAATTCAATATCAGGTTTAGAACTAAGACATTGTTAGTAGACCAGTGGCAGTTTCTTCTATTAATGTAGACTCATAGTAATCAGAGTATGAAATTGATATGTAAAAATCCAGAATACCATAACACTAATCTGTAGTAACAAAGAACTATTATAGAGGCAAGGACATTTCTACTCCATATATCCAGCACATTAACTAAATGTTGGGAGACCTAACTAGGAAGCCAAATTCAAACAATGAATTCTCTCATGTGTAAATAATCAGAACAAAGGAATATGATGAATTGAATAATAATCTAAATTAGGCTTTTTTTTTTTTTTCTTGCCTGAAGCAACTATCTGACAACAGAAATGATATTTTCAATATTCAGGGACCAGGATAGTCTGATGCGTTTGCTAACTCCTTCTCTTTTTGTAGCAGAGCTTGGATGTGTAGCACAGATGTTTGTTTCTAAAGAACTAAATACTTTATATTTCTGTGGCTGATCAAAAACACTTCCAATTTGAATTTTCTATTTTAAAATGTTAAAATTTGTAATCAATTTATATTCTGGTCCATCAGACCTGGAAAATATTTTATCTTTTATATCTGACTTTACAACTTCTGTTTTTGACTTTAGGATTTAGCTCCTAGAAAGTAAATTTATTTCTTTGATTTCTAGTATTTTGAGAGGTTGAGGTTCATATTTAATTAAGTTCTTAAATTTTTAATATATGCAAAAATTGAAAGACCTAAAATGTAATATTAAGTCAATAATGTGCTTAGTCAAATGCCTTTCAGCTGAGAAGTTCAGTGTGCCATATGTGAATTTACTATGTAATTCTTAGAAGAGCCTACGAATACTAATTAGAATCACAAAAAAAGTAGACACACATGTAGTCATGATCTGCTTGGCTAGAAGCTCAGCAAGACAAATCGCATTTTTCTTGACTTTCATTCTGCAATTGCTTTACCATAAATAACTTCTTTGTATGTTAGCTTTAAATATGCATACCCACTTATCCCATTATTCTTAACTTTCATCAACAGCTGGACTCATTACAAAAGCAGAACTTTTTTTTCCTACAGAAAATTAGATGAGAGAATAATTTAAAACATTTTTCATTCAAAACATATTTGAATGAAATGGCAAATAGGCAAGATGTGGGTGCTTTTCCATGCTTTCTGTTCTTGCGCGACTTGCTTCCCAGTCAGCAGTGTGCTGTGTTCTTCTTAATGAAGCCCAAGTATTCTGTATTGCTTGCCGTATAATTTTCTGGACAGAGTGAGTTGTTGTCTCTGCCAAGAGAGAACTACACACTCCATTATCTTTTCAATAGGCCTGAAAATTATTTGTTTAAGAATCTTTCCCACTGTCACTTTTAGAAGTGTTTGCAAAAGTAATTGTTATAGATTTCCCTCTAATTATAATTTCAGAGTTGTCTCACATTCATTCTCTCCTATATCTCACCGAGAAACGCAACTTAAAGTTTGAAAATTACCTTTCATGGCTCTGTTTCTTACCCAAGAGTTGTCCCTGCTTTATTCATCAATATTTTGTTTCACAAAATGCATTCAATTATTCCCTTGTCATTCTTATGAGAGCACTGCGCAATGAATCTCCCAGGAACAGATTGTACCATGCCCTTAATTTCTCTCTTCACTACCCACAAAATCACCATATAACACTGCCAGAAATTTATCTACCACAGCATTTCATTGTCGATATCTTTTAGCTTGAGGAATGCTATAATTTTGCGATATTTTATGGCCACGTTTGCCCAGTAACCATTTTTAAAGCATTTCTTCATTTAGTACCCTAAAGAGTTCTACAATTTCAAGAGTGTTACAGAGATTCAGTTGTATTCAGTAGATAGACAACTCACATTTTAAAAAATTCTAGCCCAGGTTTTTCAATCTAGTCTTTATTCTAGATCTATACAACTGTCACTGGAAAAAGAAAAAAACAATTTGAAACTGTACTGATTCTTATCATATATTATATTTTCTCACCAGATTCCATTTTCTATAATCTTTCTTTCCTAGTCTTTTCACAACATGGCAAGTAAATGTTCTTGTCCCCGCCTCAGGGACCTGGCATACATAATCTCTAATCACTGTCTTATTCATTCCAATTTATATTCATGGCCTCAAAAGGTAGCTTCAAACCCACCTCCCCAAAATTAGGAGTAGCAGGATGACATCATGAAATGAGTAGAGATCTCATTGAAATACTTTTTATTACTGCTTAATAGCCACTTAATTTTAAAAAAAGAGCTGTTGAATATCATTGAGATTTTTTGAGTTGTATAGTTTATTTGAAATAGATCTTATTTCTACTATGTTAAAAATCAGTGCACAAGAAAGAATTTGCTGGAATGGTTCTCAGCTCCTACGCCCCCAGATTCTGAATATAGATTATTTCTGTGACACCCAGAAGCTTGATATCATTTTTCAGATTCCTATGTAACTAGAGTTCTGGATTTGATTTCGATTCAGCTGAACGGATAAACTAACACAAGATTTGAGAAGCAGAAACCAAGAAAAGGAAGAAAATCTCCTACTTCTGCTATTTATTTTACTGAAGGATAGTTTAGGATAGCTAGGGATTTTCTGCAGTAGTATTAACAGAGTTCTCACACTTCTAGCTTCATAGTACTTGAAAGGTAGGGCATGGACATACATTTTGTTCATTTGGATTATGGCTAACATGGTGTGCTTGTCCATCCTGACATAACACAGAGTTACTTACCTGGTTATGAAGATCTACTGTGGCAGTGATGTTGGTCTGACACCTTTGGCCTCCTGACTGCAGAAGAGGTATTACCCTTGGTAGATATTTTGCAGCACATCTTTGAGAGACTTTTTTTTAATGTAGATCTTTTTTTATAAATGTTAAATAAATATGTATGTAACTCATATTCTATAAGAAGTCTACTTCTGCTTAAAATATAGTGGATTTTGTTTGATGTGCATATGAATACTGAATAAAAAAGTAATTGATAACAAGAATGTTTGAAAATAATCACTTCTTAAGAAAATTGGAGTTTGGAGTTAAGTGACCTGGTTCAGTTTTTAGTTGGCAATGTTTTTACTAGCATTATAAGATGGAGCATGGATAGTCTATGATAGGCAATAGTGAAAGAGTTACTTGAATAAGCAACTATACAAAGTTGTTTGAAGTCATAGACTGGAGATTTGTGGTCTATGTTTGAATCTAACTTCTATCATATATTAGCCGTTTGATCTTTGGCAAAGTAGTTAACATATCTGCCTCAGTTTCCTCATCTGCATAATAGTATTAGTTTAATAACTTTATTATAAAGATAAAATAAATTAATATACTTAAAATGCCTTGAAAGATGGCAGGTACGGTGTGCTTTCTTTTCTGTTCATAAATATTGTTTTTGTTATTTTTACCATTATTGTTGTGGTAGTGGTGATTTGTAAGAACTGTGAAGTTCAAGATTTTACCTCACATGCAAGCTAAAAGGTTAACCAGGCACAGTGTTCTGCACTCTGACAGAAGTCATGAAACTCCGGGATCGGAGACTTATTACTAACAGTAATAGCAATAGCCAGAATATCATCATGTTTGCATCCATAGTCTAAGTCTCAATTCCTGTAGGGCAATAAAAGTATATTCAGCAGATACCTACACACATAATGAATTACATTACGAGAGAGAATCATGATTAGGGAACCCGAAACTTTTGTGAAATGTGATAAACTTGCCTGGTCTTTGACACAGAGAGACACAATATCTTTATCACACTGGAGTATAAATGAGCAAAATTTGCTGCTATATTTTTCTCTCAAGGCTGCTTGCTCTACAAGCATATTTGAAAAGCCTGGAGCAAAGGCAGTCACTCCTTTTGCTGACAAGTTGTGCAAAAATGTGACACTCATGGAGAAGTGTTTCTTAAAACCTATCCCTGGTTCATATACCATCTTGGCTTCTGGTGAATTTTTCTATGAATACGTATGTGACACTTTAATGGCTTACCTGATCTGACAGACAGAAGCTGAAATTATATCTGATCAATTTGTCTTAAACAGCATTTAATTAAGACTATTATCAGTAGGGTCTCTATAAACATTGTGTCCATTTCATAATTGTGCCATTTAATAATTGTGAAAACAAATGGGCACAATGTTTATAGAGATCTTATTGATAATAGCCTCATAAAATGATTTTAAAATTCAGTGCTTGGATAGGATGCCTATTCAAAAGAGTCAAATTTATATAAATTAATTTACATTTTAGTTTTTAAGTAATTGGAATTGTCCCTCAAAATTTTAGAAGAAAAATGTACAGGAATATAGAGGGTGTTCATCTTTTATGAGTTGGTTGAAGTCAATTGTAAGAATTTCAGATCACTGAATATTAGCCTGGAGGTTCCCCATGGGCTAAAGAATGATTTTTACAGAGTCTTATTAATTATATAAATATTTTATATTCAAATCAATTTTTTCAAAGCAAGAGAATTACAGAACCACTGTGTAATGTAATGGTCAGACTCTGGATTAAAAATTCAAAATTGAAAATATGATTTTAGGCTGGTTTTATATCCAGTGTTTAAAAGAAATTATCTAGAATACAGACCAAAGACATTGGAACATAAAAGAGAACATAAAAGACATGCAGGGCTGAATAAGAAGATCTAAATATATGTAATTGGTATTACAGAAAGATAGGGCAGAGAGAGTAGGGAGAAGTAATGTTATTTAAAGAGATAGTGACTAAGAACGTTCCAAAACTGATAAACCAATGCCCAGATTCACAGAATCCCAGTAAATTTCAATCAAAGTATTTGAAAGCGATAGGCATAATCCCTCCCATTAAGAATATTATAGACGAATTGAGAAAGCAATCGCTAAGTAAGTGTGAGCAACACAGGAGATCAGTGAACAGGCAATCAAGCACAAGTTTTTAAAGTTTTATAATAGTTTGTCTATGGTGTGCTCAAAACACATAAATTATTATCTAAGGTTTTAGTACTGCTGTTATTAAAATATTAGCTGTAGCTTCATCAATTTTAAAGTACTAAGAGATGAGGTTTGATACTATAGAAACTGTAATATTGTATGTTTAATAACAAGCCATTAATAATGAATAAAACTAATTTTATTCACTTAGCAGAAAGTGAAATTATAAAATCATGCTTTCAATAAGTAGCACTGTACTATTGTGAAATATGCCAATCAGTTAAGTTTATGTTATATTACATGTGATCACTATTCTTGTATTAAAATTTCTTATATGGCATAAAATGTATCCTAATTGTAACCTCTGAATAAACAATAATATGCAGAATGTACATTAGTGGTATAAATTAATAGTGAGGGTAAATGGGAAACTCTAGTTTTTGAAAACATATGCGATCAAATCATCAAATCTTGATTGCTACTTCCATTTACTCAAATCTTGGTTAATTATTGGTCACTATCTTCTGCTACTTTATGACTCAAATAAAATTACATTCACTTCTCATAACTTTTGCTTCATCTTACTTACTTTACCTGATGTTAGTGTTACCCAGCATGTATTATGAGGATAGTGGGTAGTGAAGACAGGTAGATATTCTAGTTTCATTCTTAGTCGTCAATAAAGACTCTATTTTCATTATTTATAACACGTTTCAATTCCATTCCAGTTCTGTTTCTTCTTCTCGTCTTCTTGTTTTGGCCATGCTCCTGTCATTTGGACATGTTGATAGCAATTTTCCTGGAATATTCCTTGCCAGATAATTTCTGTCTGATATTAAGTTTTAGTCTCTTTCCATTCCTGGATTCTGTAGAATAGGCAACACAGTTCCAAATTTGCCCTGTAGGAACCCATGTCCAAATCATAACTCCACTTGCCTGGGCCACCAGTCTCCTCCATACTTCTTGAGAGACTGTGCTGATAGAGGCAATTGTGGATATAAATGGCCTGTCATCCCAGTGTAAGCTAAGCCCAAGTAACTTTGATAATAGAAATGTAACAAAATCTTTAATGTGCATGTGTTCTTTGATCTTCTTCATGATAGTTGTATTTATTTTTATGTTAAAAACATTATGCAAGCCAGGCACAGTGGTTTACACCTGAAATCCCAGCACTTTGGGAGGCCAAGGCAAGAGGATCACTTGAGGACAGGAGTTCGAGACCTACCTGACCAACATGGTGAAACCCCGTCTGTACTAAAAATACAAAAAAAAAAAAAAAAAAAAAAATGCCAGGTGTGGAGGCATGCACCTGTAGTCCCAGCTATCAGGAGGCCGAGGCAGGAGAATCGCTTGAACCTGGGAGGTGAAAGTTGTAGTGAGATGAGATCACAGTACTGCAGTCCAGCCTGGTGACAGAGTGAGATTGTGTATCAACATAAATAAATAAATACATACATACATACATACATACATACACACATACATAATGCAGACACATAAATACTGACAATTCAATAATAAATTATAACATCCTTATGTAGTTGATTCGTGTCAATCAGAAAATATAATTATATTAGTATTGAGAGGCTCTATTTTTTCTCATTTTTTACATATTTTTAAATTCCATTTTCATTTTTGTAATTTTTCAAAATAGAAAAACATTATTTGATTGCAACGGCCTATGTTTTGAAGTGTATGCAGAACCTTTACTCTCTCCACTGATGAGGGGTGACCCAGCAATTGTGCTTGTATTTTTTTTTTCTTTTTTATTATACTTTAAGTTCTAGGGTACATGTGCATAACATGCAGGTTTGTTACATATGTATATTTGTGCCATGTTGGTGTACTGCTCCCATCAACTCGTCAGCACCCATCAATTCATCATTTATATCAGGTATAACTCCCCAATGCAA
>NW_012120821.1:2958922-2980833 GCF_000951035.1 Colobus angolensis palliatus | reverse complement strand
AACTTGATCCTGCCATTATGATATTAACTGGTTATTTTGCTCGTTAGTTGATGCAGTTTCTTCCTAGCCTCGATGGTCTTTACATTTTGGCTTGTTTTTGCAATGGCTGGTACCGGTTGTTCCTTTCCATGTTTAGGGCTTCCTTCAGGGTCTCTTGCTTGTATTTTTTATTAAAGATAATATAGCTGATTGGAACAAATTGTCCCTATCAGATTATTTTACTCCAGTATTTGAACTGAGCTACACAGACAATGAGTCTTGTTATTTCATCACATTAATAAAATCCATAGCCTAATTCCTAACATTTCTGAGTTCCGTAAGTTTTTTTTTTTTCTCTTTGTTTTTGTTTCTTAGGAACAGGTTCTTACTTGTATCCCCTACTTGGGAGTAATAATGCCAGGATCACAGCCCACTTCAGCCCCAAACACCTGAGCTCCAGGTATCCTCCCGCTTCAGCCTCTCAAGTAGCTGGAACTACAGGTGCCTGCCACCACATCCAGTTAATTAAAAAAAAAAAAATTAGAGATGGGGTCTCAGTATGTTGCTCAGGCTCGTCTCAAACTTCTGGCTTCCAGTGATCCACCTTGGCCTCCCAAAGTGCCGAGATTACAGGCCTGAGCCACTGCGCCCAGTCTGAGGTCAGGAGTTTTAATGCTCAATTGCAATTGAATGCAACATCTTCAATCCTTTCCCTAAATTCCTTCTGTGTTTCAAAGAGTTTGGAGTTGTTCGTGCTCTTAGTCAAAGGAGTCATGTCTAATATATTGGTTCTCAGAAAGCAAAACATGACTTTCAGTAACTCTATCTTCAACACTTCCTAAAGTTACTGACAAGTGGCATGAAGTTCAATACAAGTACTACATAGTATACCAGAATACTGAAAGACAAATGCAATGATTAGTATGAGGAAAAGTTAACAAAACAAGAGTTATAGAATTATAGACATTTTTCTCCTGGTGTACAGATTCAGTTTTCCGAAATGGATGGGATTTTCAGATACAGCTTAGGGTGACCTCTGTATATACTTCTTATGAAAACGTTCTATAAACTGTGGTTATAGATAGCCTGATTTAAGTGGTAGACATGATAACCTTTAAAACTTTCATTTTTCCATTTATCTGGAATTTCATGTATATTTTACTTTGGGAGTAAAACTAGTTTCAAACAGTAAGTCCATGGACAGTTTAAAACTGATACATTTCAACTATTAGTTTACATCTTCTGATTATTCTACATCTTAAGAAGTGAGTTAGAAATTGTTATTGGTTAATAGAAGAAATGTTACAAAATTTCAAGCTATAAAGAGAATAAGGTGTTCTACAGAAGTGAATTTTCCAGGTAAATGAAGCTCAATTAATTTCTAATACATTAACTGTTAATTGATGGAGAAAATTAAAAAAAATTAAACATACCCATATCCCTCATTTTCTAAACCAAGAAAATTGGATATAATTCCACAGTCCCTCCTGGGATATCTGAGGGATTCCATGTTTTTACCACTTATATCTGTTTTCCATTTTTCTATTTTCCTATCTACATCTGAAAACTTCCCAGAGTTAATATTGATAATGGTACCATTAACAATAGTAGTAATAGTCAAAAGAGGAACTCTTTTAAATAATATTGCATTAAATTTAGAAAATAAGTCAAACAAGAAAACTACAAGATGTGGGGGTTTACAGAGATAATGCCGAACTTAAATCTACCTTAAAGAAAAGAAAATATTATTTATTTAATAGTTTCATGTAAATGTGACACTTTTATATAATAGCAGGTAGCCAATTTTCTGGGCGAGCTTATGCTTTTCACTTTCTTAAAGTGTTGAAGAGATGAACATTAGCAATATATGATTCCTCCCCAAATTTCAGGGTATGTTTATGCTTTTTCTGTCACCCTACAGCTTTTTATCTTAAAGAGAAGTTGAAGAAACTGACAACTTTTAAAACTGCTATTACAAAATATCATTTTATATCCCGATATATAAAAGCCACATTCACAATAAATTCAATTATTGTAAGCAAAGATGTAATAGAGTATAAAAAACACAATTTGCAGATCAAACATATTTAAATTATTTTTAATACAAAAAAGTTGTTTAGCACTAATTTACATGTGATTAGTTAGGAATTTTTTAAACAGCAAGCATGACATATTCAATAAAAGTCATATGATCAACTAGTGGCTTTTCCCAATTACAGCAAGGTCACAATTACAAATATTGTTAGTTTTTGAGTTATTTTCTTGAACCAGAAAACCTACCAATAAGTATGCTGTCACCCAGAAAATTTCGAATTTCACATAATGTGAATATCAAAGTTTGGTGTTGGAGGTTCCTCACATTCTCTATGCATGTGATTGTATTATTAATTTGTAGCAAAGGGAAAATACTTTATTCCTTTTATTTTGTATTCAAATATAGCAATAAGTATGATTTTTTTAAAGTTTTCACTCACATCACAACTACTGTACACATTTAATGAACGGTGATGTTCCTCAGTTTGAAGCACATCAAACCTGAATTTGTATCTGCTCAGGAAAATCTTGAAAATGTATAGAAGACCAACAATTTTAAAATCAAGTGTAGTGCAGGCATCCCAGATTAACAAGCAATAAGGACTTATCTGTGGATGGTAAAGTTTAATTCATGAAAATTGTGACTCAATAATTGAGTTTTACTTATATCTTTCTAATTATACATTACACATTTTTACACATTATGATCAATTTAAAGCACAATCAATTGCTTCAATGACTATGTCGAATATGTTAAAAATAAATTGTGAACAAATCTATCAGTACTATTTCTAAAGTAATTCTGCAACTAACTCTTGATTTCTTAGCATCAGTTGCTTTATAAATAAACTTTGTTGGAAATATTAATGTATAGCCAATAATATAGTTTATATAGCCAATAAAATATAGTTTGCATTTTGGCATCATGTTATGGTAAAGTTTTCTAAAAAGAAGCATGGAAAACTGACATTTTCAAACCTAGTAAGCTAATTGAACAATTACAATCCCACCAAAGGCATTCATTGGAATCAATTCAGGCTTCGTTCTATAAACTGTAGCTTACAACAAAGTGTTTGATGAAATCAATACATAATCCTTGAAGTCCAATGGGATCAAATGTTATGAAATCAACAATAGGGCAAATGAAAACAAATCTCTCCAACCACTAATAAAACTGGCAAAACTAGAAAAAAAAAAAAAAGAAATGAAGGAAGTGCTTAGTTTTACTTAATCAACATTAATCATTTTTAATACGTGATCATTACTTGTGAACCAAAGAAGAAAACTGCAATATATTCCCAGAAACTAAATTACACGAACGTTAGTAAACAGCTAGTGTCACAAAAATGGATATTGCTTACTGTACAGTACAGTTTTATTGTTTAGTGTTTCTTTTTTACTTATTGTTTGTGTAGAAAACCATGTAATGGCTTCCTTATTGAATGAATATTCCCCAAAAGGCATAAATATACATTTGAATTAAAGCAAAGAAAAAATTCAAATTTTGGGGTTTTTTGTTTGTTTTGTTTACTCTTCCTGTAATATACGTAAACTGGTATGTTGGTGTACTATACAGAAATTCTAGATTTCCAGAGCTTCAAGAATCACACAGTGATGATGGCTGTTGTGAGGACTGAATGAAGTAATATGCATAAAAATCTTAGAACATTGACTAGTATGTGATGGGCTCTCTGTAAGACTGAACCATTCCAATTCACAAAGTAAGGTATGAAACAAACCAGTAATTAATATACATAACTTTGTATTTGTAAATAACTAGATATTTAACTTTTAAAAGAGCTTACACAAAACTCCTTTGAGAAATTTGGCATTCAAAGATGTTTCTATTCTATCTCATGAAGCAGAATTGCAAGATCATTTTGAATTCAATCTTTTTCAAAAAAAAAAAAAAACCTAGAAATACATTCAAAAATGTTTACACCAACATAGAAAAGATATTTTTAGCCATATGCATAGCTCAAACCTAATTCTAATTAATAAGTTTGTTATGGATTTACTGAAAAAGGTATTCTATTGTGTAAGTTAACTGCTAATTTAGTAAGAGCTGAATTTGTGATAGGATCCATCAATAAAACAAATTATTTAGATTTCATAAATTTATTCAAATTTCTTAAAATATTATTCCAAACATACCTAGGAATTACACACATATACACTCACAAACACACACACATCACTGACACACACAGCTAAGACCTTATTAAAAGATCTTTGGGAACATTACCGTAAGCTGAAACATAAACCTGTTAATTATTCTTTCCTACTGGCAATATTAGGTAATGTTATGTATTAAATGCATCATTGAGTAGTTTGAGGTGGGATATATAATTACCTGTATAAGTTTTTCTTCATATATAAACAAACAAAAATAGAACATTTCATCTTAACAAGATTGAAGACACAGTGATCTAGATATGTTCATAATTAAGAATTTTAGCAAAAAGCAAAATTATGATATATATTTATAAGTAGATATTGAATAATTTGTTACCCTCCCAAATGGCTTTCACATGAACTTTCTCTAGTATTTTCGTTATGATGCTCACTATGATAGAATAATGCCTCTTAAAATTTTTGTTTGTCTACTTTTGTATAATTTATCTACAATAGAATAATAGCTCTTAGAATATTTGTGTGTCTACATATGTAAAATTTGTCTATTTTCTCAGAAGTTAAAAAGGGAAAAATGCTTACTTGGTTTAATTAACAACAACCTCACGTTTCCTGTGGGTTCTTCTTTTCAATAATTCTGAGCTCTTAAATACTGATGGAAAATAATAATAACTAACATAAGTTTTAATAGGAAAATATTATGGATATTAAATAATTATATTAAATATTTACTTTAATTTTTAAAGCATGAATTCAGTGAATAAAAATATAACTTGTCTTCTCCACACTGTTACAAGTGGTTTTGGTATAGTGTCCACGTTTCTCAAGGATGCAGATGTTAAAAATAACTGCACCCCTCCCCAGTTAAAATTTTACACTTCTGGGTAGTTTAAATTAATAAAAGGGAAGCACGAGGTGCCTATGGTACCTCAATTAAAAGGAAAATAAATGGCACTATAGGATAGCAGTGGGTCAGGTACTGATCCCCTTAAAATTCTGAATCTTTTCATATAATAAAAAATTTGGCCATTGCTTCAAAAATATGCAGATGAATGTAGGTGTGCCAGGAGACTAATAACCAGAATAATCTGTTTAGTAAATCTATTAACATAACCTGATATTTCCAAGTAGGTAATAAATATGTCTGTGTTTCACAGACATGTGTCTGAGGGCACATCAGGCATAGAATATATTAAAGAAATTATTAATGGATGCCGAAGAACTGTGACAGTGCAGGAGGTGACTTGAGCTACTTCCTCTCTTCTTTCATCGGAATGATGACAGGCCATGCTAAAGGAAAGTATCTATAAAGCTTTGGTGCTCTTCTAGAATCCATGATTATATCATGGCAGGGTTTGTGTCCCTCAACCAGGAATTCAAAAAGAGCCACATAATTGCAAATTATACATATGAAATAATGAGAGTAAAATAATAGATTCTGCGTTGTTTTTCAAAATAAACTATGAACTATTTAAGAAAAAAAAATTAGAAACATGGGGATCACTTATCCAAACCTGAGATGAATTCAAAACAGAGAGATCCCTGAAAACATCTCTAAACATTAAGATTGGCACTTAATAAAATCACTAAAGTTTTTAAAAAGTATTAAATGGTTATATATGTTCCATTTTATAATCAAACATATAGGAACATAAACAGGAGAAAAGAGAAAAACAGCCACCCATCTTAGCTCATTAGTGGCATCATTAAAGAACTCCCAGTACTAAATTAATTTACATGTTTTATATAGTCTTTAATTTCAAGTCATTATAAGAATGAGATGTACTTAAAATTTCAACTAAATTCAGTGGGTATGATATGAGTGATATCAACACCAATTACAAGGCATGGCAGAGGAAGTAAAAAATATTTTTGAATAAATATTAGTTAAATCAGAGTAGTAGCTATAAAATAATGAGATTATATCTCTATATATGTACATGTAGTTATCTACATTTTATACACACCATAACTCTTTATGTAATTGTACAACTGCATAAAATAGGTATAATCTTAAGGGCCAAAGAAATCAATGTTAGTATATATAAAATGTATTTCCTGAAAAATTGGCCTTATTGTGATAAATTAATATCCTTTTAAATTTGTTTTTGCATTGGTTCATGGAAAGGAGAATAATTGTTAAGAATCTTGTCCTATAATTTAAAAGCAATTTCCATGGAGCATCCCTAGTCTCCCCACAAGAGCAGAAGCTCCTTTTGATTTATTTAAACATTGAAAGAAGAAGAAATATGTAAAAGGTACACAAAAGTTTAAAGAAATAACAGAGAATTCTAATCCCCATCACTGAAAAATCTAAACTACCAGAATGTCATTGCATTCAAATAAAATTTTAACTGAAATTTAAGAAAAGAATAACAGCAATAAGTTTCCTGTTCAATCTGCCACAAGTGCTAATAATACTGGTGCCATCAATATAGTAGCAGCTCTTTGCCCAAAGTATAGATGAGTCTTTTCTGTGGTCATACAGAAACTGTTATTTACAATGGTTTTTACATATACACATATTTATAAATTTATAACTCATAGTCAGACATTAAGGGGGCGATGTGGACTTTACAAGCAAAATATTCTTCAAGTATCTAATAATGCATACCATATAGAGCAATTTCATTGTTTGCCTTCTAGCATTGTGTACTTTCTTATACAATTGCACACATCCCTATACTATACAGAAGAGCTATGCTATATTTAAAAGTATAAGAAAATAGGCTATCTTCTATTTCAATGTATGAATAAAGTGCACATTTTAAAACTAGGTGACAAAAAGGTGTTACTGGAAGGGAATTAAATAAATACATTTATTGGCTCATGTAACAATTTTAGTTTATGAAGGATTATGGATTACCTTTTGTGAGGGAATTTTTAATGTCAACGCTGTCTTCTTATCAGATTTCGTTAATAAGTTGCATTTGTGACCTTGGTTTTATACAATCATGCAAAGCATATAATAGAATCACGTTGAAACAGAAAATTTAAAAAATGAGGCAAAGGAATAGCAATTTTTGTTGAGATTTTCCTTATTTCCATAGGTACTCCTTTTATTGATTTTATTAGCATACCTATTTATGCACTATTCTCAAATACTGTACAAAACTGCAATAAATGTTACTATTTGACTACTTATGTTTCTACAAAAACACCATCGTAAAGGTGCATATATTGGTAAAAGTCAACTAATAACTGCTAATGTACATGTCAATCAAAAGTATCTGAGGTTAGGCAAAAACTTTGAATCTAGGCATAATACACAATTTTTAACTTGTATTAGCATATTTCAGGGGCATAAATAATATTTTAAAATATTAAAAGAAAAATGAATTTTACCCATTAATAGCTAGGAATTATATAAAATTTAAAGTTGTGGTTTCTAATTAAGGGGTGTGTGTGTGTGTGTGCATGTGTGTGTGTGTGTGTGTGTGTGTTTATGTTTGTGTGCGTGAAATAATCCACAATCTATTGGCAATATTTTAAAGCTGCAGTGTAAAAATGTTCAATCCTTACCAAAACCTCTTCTGGTATACAAAGCTGTTGTAAATTTGAGTCAGTGAAATTTAAAGTTGCAATTTACAAAAGCAGATTTACATTAATTCTTATCTGAAAGTACTGCTTTCACAAGAGAAAAATGTGCCAATTAACTGCCCTTTCCTTTATAATTAGTGGCTTCTGAGTCTTGAAAAGAAGCCTTAAGGCAGAATTTGCAGTAAACAGGAAAGAGGAGTATGATGTAAGTGCTTGCCATAGTGCGGGGCACCTATGAATGCTCATCAGTGGGAGTTTTTGGCACAATTTTCTAATCCAATATGCATGCTGCTCCACAGCAACCAATGGATACTTTTTCCCGTCTCCAGCACCAGTAAAATTTAGCTGATCAATTTCAATACAACACATACCTGGAAAGATTAAGACACATTTATTTTCTTTTTTTAAAATTAAGGTAGCTTCCAATGATTAAAATTAATTGTAGAATTTCAATTATTACTTTCAAATAAACTCTGAAGCTAAAAGTGTAATGACCATGACACTCCAATAGTTACTAAATCGTAGGCATAATTAACATCCTATAGGTCTGACTCAAAATTATTTGAGCTTGTCATGCTGTAATATGTTCATGGCTGTAGATACTATACAGAGTAATTAAAAGCCGATTTCAAATCTCTAGTTTTTCTTATGTGTGCCAAGCTTCCAGTTACAATAGCAGGGACTCTGAGAATTCATGAACGGAGCTGATGTTGCAGATACAATGTTTGTTACTTCAAATAATTCATCTAGGAATGACAATGTTATCTTCCATCATAATCAAGCAACAGTAGAAAGTACTCCTATTTAAGAGCTAAACCAAAAGGGTCCACAAAAGGTCGTACAGGATCCCCATTTTCATCTCTATTAGAAGAATAGGAAATAAATCAGGTCATCTGAAATTCACTTTACATCAGGTCCTAGGGTAAATCTTTTAAAAAGGCAATGGCTGTTTTGGCATGGAGTGTTTTCCATCTGCAGTTCCATGAGTTAGCAAATGCATGTCTCCATTAAAGGTCTACTGGTAAACTATGTCACTATATACATACTGTACATGTTGATCACAAATTAGCAGTTATTAGTCAGACTGTACATAGCAAAACAAACCAAATTTAATGTTGCTATATATCCCAAATATAACATGGGTCTCAATTCAAGGACTGACCCCTAATACAGGTTCTCTGTTTAAATATGTAGCCCAGTAAACTAAATTAAATGTACCAAACAAAACTGGAAAAACTATTCTGGACATTCTGTCAATTTTGCTAACACTGTTAAAAGTTTTCTTGGCTTCAGCTGGCTTGTTTTCTGGCTTCTTGTTGGGTTCTGGCGTGGTTGCGCTCTTGGAGATGGTGGAAAGAACTGGATCTTTTGAAAGATTTGGGGCATAATTGGCAACAGCCACTGCATAAGCATTGTTCTGTATCATAACGGAGGCCTTTTCTTTTTTCTATTGAAAAATACAAAAATTAACAGAGTGTGAGTTGAGTTTGCAACTTAACATTTTCTAAAGTCCACTTAAAATTCTGAAGGAAAGTCTCCTAATACAAATGATCATGCATTAGAAAAATCCAGAAATTAGGAAAATAAATCAAGGTATTTATTAAATTAAAAATCCATTAGAGTGAGAAAACCCCCAGAGTAAAATTAATGGTACCACTTTCCTGGAGAATCATTTTGGTTGTGGGTTGACATGGAAAATAAACAATGGAAAAATACAAGTTCAAAAACCAATATAACTTTTCTTTTCTCATGAGCCAGTCAAGCATTTGTCAAATGAATGACTGAATAACTGAAATGTAGAAATATTTTAACAAGAGGAATGATAATCTACAATGAATGATCCCACATTTCTAGCTTCATAACAGGATTCCCTCCCACCTCACGTCAAAGTCATACAGCAATGCTTTACTCAGATAATGGGAAATCATAACCTTATGAAGATGGCAGTGCAACAAATCCCAGAAACATAGAAGGAGAATAAAATATAAAGTCTTGGATTTTTGCTTTGCTCATCTGGTTTCTCTTTATAATCTCTAGTTCCGTTATCACAAACTCTGGTCTGAGTCACTGTTATCTCCTGCCTGGACCTTGTATCCTAGCTTGGCTTGATTTTGTCCAACCATTAGACACATTAAAGCCAAAGGGATGTTTTTTTAAGACATAAATTAGATCATTTAACTTCTATGCTTACTTCCCTTAAACACTATTTCATGGAACTTAGAATGGAAACAACATTTTTTACAATGGCTTCTTTCTTTTGCTCATTACCTACTGGTTCCCCTGAAATAACCTCAGTTTTCAAAATACTTTCTTGCTTTGGTGCCATGCTTTTCACCATGATAGTTTCCCAGCCCTGAAGACCTCAGTTTTGAAAACCTGGAATACCTCCTCCCCAAACCATTTTTCACATGACCACCAATTCTTACTCTTATTTTGGTCTTGGTTTAAATGCCATTTCCTAAGAAAGGACTTCCTTAAGGCTACCCTAACTAAACATAACTTTGGTCCCCATATATACTCATTCATAACACCCTAATTTGTTTCCATTATAACATTTTCCAAAATGTGTTATTTCTTAGTCATGTGATTATTCGATTGACATCTTGCTTTCTCATTCAATGAAGGCTGGTGCTGCTTCTGTCTTGTCCACCTTTGCAGTCTTAGCACTTAGCATGACGCCTTTCACAAGTTAGCCACATAATACGTCAGTGAAATAATATATAATTTATTTAATAAAATGAAAATATAAATAGTATTTATCTGTTTCTTTACTAATGTAAATATATTGTTAGTTACTTAAATACAAAGTAAATTGAGACAGCAGTGAATTAGCCAAATTAGTGAGCAATGTGTAAAGCAACAGATATAGAGGACAAATTGGTCGACAATCATATTTTGACTCTTAGTTATTTTAATTAATAGCTTTCAAAGTGTTCAAATAAGTTACAAAAGGAGCTCTGAAAGCCCAGGAGGTTCTAAAAACAGTCATGGATTACCCATCTTTCACTGGCCTGAGTTTCTCCCTCTCCTCTTTCCCCTACTGACATTCTTCCAGATCTGGCTTAATTATGAAAGAAGGAAGGATGAGAGATCACCATTTGTAACTTTATAAAAGCTACAAAACACCTTTTCTTCAGTAATGATGCAAGTATTTCCAGTGTTACAAATAGAGGATAATATCCAAGTGAAAAACTGATAAGGAAAGTATAAGTAACACTTTTTGAGCACTAGAATATGTCAGGTTGATTGCTAGCCAAGCTGACACCTCTGACAAACCTCACTACGGGATAGGAAGTTCCCTTATTAACCCCGTAAGTTCAAAAATGAAGGCTGAAAAAGTTTTGTGACTTGACTGGGTCTCTGCCTATTAAATGGCTGAAAAAGCACTCAAACTTAGACATATCTGACTTCTAAACCTCTGCTTTTAAACACCATGCCATATGATTTTCTGTCTGAGTAAGCTGTTTAAGACATGGGAGTATGCTTTTTCCTAAAATATTCTTGTTGAGGTTTATACCAATAGGTCAATCTTCAAAAAGGATTTTTCAGCTTATAATGTATATAATATATAGTGCTTATATCATTATTATTTGAACCAAATTGAAACATCATTTAAAATGATATCAAGTTGCACATATAAAGAATCTGGGCCTTGAGAAATTTCCTTAATATTTTTCTTCAGCTTGTAACTTGACAAGAGGAAGATAATGATACTAAAAGTATATCAAACTGTTGTAATAAGCGAATGGATGAATGTATTATTCTAACCACATTGAGAAACACATATTCTCCTAGTGGACTGCAAATCATAACTATTACAAGCCAGACAGTGATTATTGGTATACAAGATATAAAGGCAATATAATTTATTATGTGTTAGGTAGAGCAAGACAAATATTTTATTGAAGAACTCAAGGAAAGTTTGATAGAAGTAGGACATTTATGTTGGATGAGGAACTATGGTGTAGGATTTAGACATGTAGACAAAGAAACATAAGATATAAATGTCTTTTGTTGCAACAGCAGTCTCCAACTAGAAACCCTACGCTAATTTTAACCAATATTTTCTTTCCCCCCACTTGAATACCCTTCAATTGCACATATATGCACAAGAAATACAGGTAAAAAATCTTTGTAAAACTCTAGAGCAGAGGTACTAATCAATCTGAACAGATACTCTGACCAATCAGAAATGAGAAGCAGCACATACCAGCCGAGTATCAACCCTGCATATTTGTATGTTGGCATTTTTTGTTCCATGCTAACACTGTGGACTCTTTAATAAGCAGTGTTAAAACTTGTTCCAAGTTATGTTTGTAATTTTTATTGACAGCTATAAATAACAAAATTCACCTTATTTTCTGAATTGTTTAAAGTATGGCTTTAATCTCTGAATCAGCGTAAACTTCAGAGTAGGGCTCAGAACCTAAAAAGGTAATGGTTTTGGCTCTCTTGTAACTTGGAAACTACCATTTTCAGGATCAAGTAAGCAAAGTACAACAGCTATAAGTACCATTTTTAGTTGAGAACCCGGTTATTGGCACCTGTAATTTCTTACCAATTCACCGAATAAAGGGCAGGGCATTCTTACGGCGCTTCATCTCCTGAATTCCTAGCCACAGCACAGCAAAGCTTTTCTGGCTCAGAATTTTACAAAGCCTTATTTTAAAGGGGAAAATAACTCCCCTCAGTCCATTTGAAAGTAATAACTGCAAATCTATAGTGAAGCAGATTGTTTCTCTTTATTTAAAATTAAAACCATGTTTATGGAGAAAAAAATACTGTTGAATTCATAGCTGACTTAAAATTCTAAGATCTTCTAAAGCAGAGTCTATAAGTTAAGTCTACATAACATATATTATTAATATTTTTTATAAGACCCAGATTTGATAGTGATAGTACCAAAGAATATCCATACCCTAGCTAAATGATAACCGGGAAGGATTACATGGCCCTATTCACTATCGACTTCTATTAAAAATAACTATGTTGCGAGAAATCGTACTATAGGGACCTCTTTGAATATCATGCAGGCTTTGGATCAAGCCAGACCATCAGCAGGCTGAATCCTTGGGCCACATGACTGATTCTGCTTTATTTAATGTAACTTTTAGCTTACACTCAGAACCTGAAGAGAAATAATCCAATGAAAACCTTTGTGTTAATAATTAAAAACAGTACTCATTTTCATAAATGAATTTTTTATGCTCATGTTCCTATACAAAAATTTTTGTTTCTTTTGAGAACTAGAAAAGTTCTGATAGTTCTGACTGCCTAACTTCCTATTGTCTAATCTCATGCTGTATTTCTACTTTAAGGCACCAAGATAGGCCACTTCGTATCATTTTTGAGAATAAGGCCAGGTATAGTCAAAAATATACACTGTGTTTCGGAAGTCCATTTTCAAAAAAGGTAATGTTAAAAGTTGAGAATGGGATCAGTGGGAAGGAGACTAGGGATCATGCAGGCAAACTGACACTATTTGCTATCAATTGTAATTCTCATGGCTTTTGAAATCTATGCATGAATGACTGACACAATATCTCTCCAGAATTCTTACCACTAAGTTTCAATAGACTTCTCTACCTACATGTCCCACAGGTAATTAAAACAAACAAAAAAAAAGTCCAGAAATGCACTCAGCTTCCATCCACTCTCACTTCTTGCCGAAATCTGTACACTCACTTTTACCCCAACCTGCTACTGGTGACACAATTCAGCCAGAACTGATAATTAACTCCACATTGTCCCCTGGTTACCTCCTTGCTATCACCAGGCTAACACTGATTCAGCTCTGAGTCACATTGACTGAGATAACACTTTCTACTGCCTGCACTTCCTTGCCATTTCATGCCTTTCTGCAGGACCCTGGTGCTTGTCTCTACAATGAAACATGTATGTATCTTTTTCACTTTTGTTTTCGTTTCACTTCATTGCAAGCTCTTTGAAGGCACAGACTGTATACTGCAGAGCTCCTAGCATAGTTCCTGGCTCAGAGCAGGCTCAGAAACATTTGCTTAATGATAAATGAGTGGCATGTAACTAAAATGCTTACTATGATAAAAAATGTATATATAACATATAAAGTATAACTTAAGATAATATGTTATATAGACTATAATAAATACTTTATTGGATCAATTGATACAGAATTCAAAAGCTTATTCTTCAATTCTATTATGTAAGTCTCCTGAATGTCTTCAATTTCACCATCTACAGATGTGTAAGACTGGGAAATAATAAAACAGGCTCAATTTAAAAAATCAAAGCTTGTGGAAGCTGTTTTATTTGTGATTTAGACCCATATCAGAAGGTGAAGATTTGATTTATAAACAAAACTATATATATATAAAATATTATATATTATGTATTATCTGGGTGGGGGTAGAGTAAACTATGCTGTCATACAGTTTGTTGAATGTTCAGTTGTCAATGAAGTGGAATGAAATAAAATATAACCCACACAAATTGATTTTCCATTTTAAAATGGCATTAAACAGGCTTAAGTATATTTTGAGTGTATCACTTTATTGCAGTCTTTGAATATATATTTAAAATATTAAGTCTGGAAAAATCTGGATTACAGAAATTAAAATGTCTTACACCATTGTATCAAAACAATCTTGACTTCCTATGAGTGTTAGAGAAAATAATTTGCTAGTAACTGCAGCCAATGTTCTAGCTAACATATAGACACCTATGAGTAAAGTGATCTGGCCTTTGAATGAAAATAACAATTACATAGTTTGGAGTCAGAAAGAATCTTAAGGACTGTTCCTTACAATAAAGAAATGGGGCTCTCATTCAAACACTAAAATAATAGGCTTTGGAGAAAAAAATCAGGTCTCCAAAATATAAATCTATGCTTTTTCTACCATCTCATGTTGCCTTTTTACAGTTATTGTGGCTACTAGAAAGCCCATTACTTGTAAAATAACAACATGCTCATTGGTCAGATAATGCTATTGTTAACTGTCTACTAATCATCCTGACTGAGAAAAGTCATACTTACAGAAGATTCTCTGAAGGTTAAACAGTCCATCCACTTCTCTAAGTACTCTAAAGTCCTTTCTTGGAATAAACAGGGCCATGAGAAAGCTATATACTTGGACCATATTAGCTTAGCTCGTTGAAGAATTGCTTTCACTGAGTTGTATGTTAATATAATGCCTTCAGCTTTTATTGAAGGGGACTAAAAGAAACATCAATATGAAATCCATTATTGCGTTTATTGGGAAAAATTTGACATCACTTGCTACAGTACCCAGCTTCCCCTAATTAAAAAAAAAAAAAAAGGCAACATGATATTTTTTTCAAAAGGCAATTTCAGAGTAAGGAAAAGTTTTTCTCTGAGAAAATTTATATATCCAAAGAAAAATTACTCTTCCCTCCCCCAAGGTATCACTTTGGTCACCAAGAAGCTGAGAATTTGAAGCTTAACTACTATTGCTATTGACTGCAGCTAATGTGCTAGCCCAAAGATGAATGTATTTGAGTCTATTTTCTTTCACCTTGATTTTCTAATTTTATTTCTATTTTATTTAATTATAATTTAAGTGAATGCATTCTTTTGATAAACTGCCTGAAATACTTTGGAACAAGGCAGGACGTTATGAATATAAATAAATAAATAAATAAATAAATACACATGAAAATATGATGTTTTCTATGAATTAAATAAAATGACTCAAAACAATAGCACATTCCATAACTGTTTGGATATTTTGTTCCTATGTCTACGTTTTGAGTAATTTATTATCTAGTGTTTTCTATACTTTCCTTAGCCAGTTTGGACTCACTGACTCAGCTTTAGAATTGAAAGCAATCTCAAGGAATTAAAGTAAATACATTTTTTATCACCTCAATAAAATATGTACTAAATATTGTGCTAAGTAACAGCGGATACAATGATGAATAAGGCAAAACATTGTCCACTCAGATCTTGTAAACTAGTGCAAGAAACAGACTTATTTGCAATACAACTATAACGTAATGAGATGTTGTAAAAATAATTCGTACCAAGTGGTGTCAAAACACAATTTTGGGAATGAGAGGAGTTAAATACATTAGTCTGAAAAGTTTTCATATTATGTAAAATCAGATAGAGCTTAACAAATAATAGGAGTTTGTCAGTTAGCAGAAGCAGAGGACGTATTATTGCAAGAGGGGTCAGGAGGTCTAATGTTATGGAGCTGTGCAGAGGCATGGATGTTTGGGGAAATGATGGTGGCTAGTAATGGTTAGAGAAATAATATGACTATGAAACTTAGATCTATCCTCAATCCTGGATTCACTACCTATTAGATGTGTGATTCTGACCAAGTAACTTTATTGACCAATTTTCATTTCTAAAATAGAAATATTCCAGACACATAGAAGTAAAAACACAATAAAAATCTTCCTTATTATTCATCATAAAAACAAACATAAGAGAAAACTATATACTTGGGCCATATTAGCTTAGCTCCTTGAATAACTGTCTTTAATAATTCATTAAAGAATTGAAGAGTTAGTTAAATGATCTGATTTATGATTTGGAGTAACTCCGACAGTAATATAGAGATAGATAAGAAGAAGACACGATTAAAAATATAAAGGAGTAACAAAAACTATAAAAAGTATGAGAGATGGTGAAAATATGGTCTAAGATATGTAAGGAAAATAATGGACAAGATTTATTGACTGACTAGATGTTGAGTGATACTTCCAAGTTGCTGGCTTATAAGATTAGGTTGTGGCATTAACTGAAGTACCAATTACTGATACTAGGTACGGGCAGTGGAAAGATATAAAATCAATTTTCTTGTATCCTTTTCTCAAACAGATATTATTATATTCATGTTGAGATTGAGATTGAGATGCTATATTCAGGTAGAAATGTTCCAGGAAGGGGTTAGATATACTATCTTGTAAGTTAAAAGGTATGGTGTATAGTTATTGATAATGACCTTGAATAGTGAAATGAAGGCAAGGGTTTTAAATTTTGATTGGGTAATGCCTCTTTAAATCATACCATATTTACTGAGCACCTAACACATGTAAGAGCCTGTACAAAATGCCAGAAAGAAGTGATGTATAAACAAAAATGGTCATTTTCATAATCAGTGAAGGAGCTGAGACAGAAACATGCAATTACAAACTACAATAAAGGCTCTAACGCAAAAGAACAGAGTACTGTACACACTTATAATGGAGGCCTCATCATTTACAAGGGCAGGGGAGGGCTCAGAAATTTCCTGAGGAATTGATATTTGTGCTGAGGATGGCAAATGGGGGGACAGTATGCTTAGTGTTGCAGATATTCATGAAAGCATTGTCAGTAAAACCCTTAAAGTGAGAATCACACAGTGAATACTGAAAACAAAAACAGCATTAAAGAAAGCAGAATTAACTGTCTTTAGGGATAAACAAGAACAAATGCCAAGGAAGCTGGGTCCACTCTGAACCCTGGCAGAGAATCAAAAAAGAGAAAATGAACAGTGGCAGCTGCCAGGATGTGAGGGAGGAAAGCTGATCCTCTGAAGTTTGATTTAAGAAGGAAACGAAGAGAAAAAGTTTCTGTGCTGGGCCTGAAGAACGATTCTGGAGCATAACAGTAAAAAAAAATTAATGTGGATTCCTTGAGAAAAATAGGAAAATTATTTTCAGATCTTAAAGTATGGAGGTTATTAGTGCTCTTCAGCTACAAGATAGTAAATGAAAAGGAAATTAGATTATAGTTGGTCGAGAATTAAGTTGAAAGTGATAACATTGCAATCAAAGCTTTAAAAAAGTTTGAATATAGAAAAGAGGAGGGAAACTGAGTATATGGGAAGAACGTAGCATAGGATTGGAAAAAGTTTCCTTCTTGGTAAATTAAGCATATTAAGCATCTTCATAAGCTGAAAGAAAGGAGGCAGTTGAAAATAATAAGATGATAGGCCGGGCACGGTGGCTTACGCCTGTAATCCCAGCACTTTGGGAGGCCGAGACGGGTGGATCACGAGGTCAGGAGATCGAGACCATCCTGGCTAACACGGTGAAACCCCGTCTCTATTAAAAAATACAAAAAACTAGCCGGGCCAGGTGGCGGGCGCCTGTAGTCCCAGCTACTCGGGAAGCGGAGGCAGGAGAATGGCGTGAACCCGGGAGGTGGAGCTTGCAGTGAGACGAGATCGTGCCACTGCACTCCAATCTGGGAGACACAGCGAGACTCCGTCTCAAAAAAAAAAAAAAAAGAAAAGAAAATAATGAGATGGCTGTGAAGACATAAAATAAGAAAACAATAACTGATGGAACAGGTTTGAGAAAGCAAGAATGAAAGAGATCAAATTAAGAGCTGGGTGAAAGAATTTGTATTGAGCAAAAGGAGAAAAGGAAAAACACCGGATATGAAAAAGGATTCCATAAGAGCATAAATAGACACCTTTGTATATGTAAAGGCATAACAATTTGGAGTTTGATAATCTGATCCAGCACTGTATTTTTCTAATGATAAGGTTATCTTGCCTAATTTCACAACTGAGGCTAAAAGTAGTATAAAGTCCTGCCCAAGCCTACAGAGCAAGGTAGCTTTGCCTTTTAATATAGAGCTCAAACGTAGCTTGAATATAACTGAGAGTGTTTATTTATTTATTTGCAAAACCTAAATTTAAGCATCAGTGCACATTCTACATGTAATATGTTGAGTGTGCCATCACATGTAAACAGGCTAAAGATATATGTCTTTTTCTTAAAACATACAATATCAATATGTAGCTGAATCATTATTCTTATGGGGCAAATTGATACTTGGTATTTTATGAATTTTCAAAGAGCTTTTCATTTGCTCGTTGGGTTGACAGATAATCACATTTGCTCATGTTTACTAATGTCACAGAAAAAAAGGACTTCCATACGCCTGGTTAGTCAGAAAGGGCACTACAAACAGCCTGTGCACAAAAACTCTGTATTTAAAGAAAATTATAATTTTCTATTTAAAAATTAAGTCTAAGGAATATTAAGGTAAAAAGCAGATAAGCTACTTTAGGGCACTCTTCTGGATTTCCTTTTAGTTTTAAGGACATTTTAGTTCTTAGTCCGAAGGTAGGTTTATGAAACAACTCTCAAACTCATCTGAATCATGAAATTGGATAGAAAACCCACTGATAAATTCATTATATATATATACATATATATATATATATATTTTTTTTTTTTTTTACAAAACTTTCCATGAAGGCAAAGAAGTCCTCCCACTGGTATTACATAGTCAGATTTAAGATCACAAACTTGTTCATTCTTTTATACAATAAATATTTATGAAATGCCTGGTAAGGACCAGACACTGTGCTGGGCACTTTAGCTATGGAAAAGGAAACGAGAACAAGCAATGCCTGATATATTGTTTTCTTGAAGTCAACCACAAGAACTAAAATAACATAAACAATGTTAATTCTTTTCCTGAAAATTAGGTTGGAATCTCAGTGATTTTGACATAGATTTATCCTGGCTATGTGTAATTTGGCATATGGGTAGACTTAAATCCACTATTCACACGGAGTAAGCTATTGCTTTTACAGAGCATTATCAATTATTTGTTTTTCACATTTAGAGGTACTTCTGCTTTCCAAGGTAAAGAGTTGAGAAGGCATATCATTTCATAATGTCAATTTGGTACTCTCTAATATTAAAATAATATATCAATAAATTTACATATGGGAATTCATGGCACAAAACATTTGTCTTTTGCAACATATTAACAAAGGTCTAATATTTTATCTCCAAAAAATTAGTATGAAAGTGCATATGTAACCAATATACCTTAAAAAATAATTGCATAGATACCATGAAAAAGCAGTACACCATATGGGCAATGAAAACATAAATTAATACTAAAATGTAATGGAAATGCTGAAACAGCCCAGAAGTTAAGTATACAAAATTGACCAAATTCCTTTTAATATTTATTTGTTGGCTCTGTTAGTAGGGAAAATACAACTTATAAAATGAAATAAACCATCAGCCTTATTAAAATTTCTATGACTTAGAAAATTAAGGAAAAAGACCAAGACTTTTAAACTATAACATTTACTGCTTATATATTTAAACTGTAATATTATCATAGAAATGAAAAAATATATTCAAATAACTGGAAAAGAAATCAAATCTGCAAGTAGGTTAATCCAAATTTAATAAAAGAAGCATTTAGGTTGATAAAATGTTAAAGAAATTCTCTGAATACAACATTTTACCATTATTAAGAATATAGATGATTATGATATATTCTAAGCCTCTTGTTAAGGCAGATACATAATCTATAGAGTATGAAAGGAAACAGCTGTTATATCAATGCACAAATCTCTAATTAGATTCAGTACTTGAAAACTGAATATGGACAGCAATAATCTCAAAAGAAGTTAATCTTAAAAACAAATAACTTTTCCCTTTTAGACCATATGAGGAATTTAAAATTCCTAGGCATTTCAGTACTGATATATTTATTCCATACAACATGGGAAAAAAATTTTTAAAAAAATGCTACATGGGCTTTTACAATCAATCAGCAGAGATTGGAACAGGTGAAGAGGACTCAATTCACAGACAGAGCCTGGAATTCTATAATAAGTAAAACTAATGTCCATTTTCTTTTTCCAATCTCTTTATAATAATCCAGTGTGGTGTCAAAACCACGAACTTCACAGTTAGACAGGTATATCGGGGTTCAAGTATATTTACTAACAATTTGTGTAAGCTTGGGCAAGTAAATGGCTTTACTGTTTCAGACTCTTCATGAGTAAAAATAAGAATAAGAAGGCAGTCTAGTCATAAAGATGCTATAAAGATTATGTGAGAGCATAGGTAAAACACTTAGCACAGTGCCTGACACATGCAGCTCAACAGATGCTATGGAGTGGTTTTAATGGAAGTATTACTACTACAAGCGCTCCTAAAGGATTTCAGGCGAGAACACTTTAAAAGAAATTGATGTGATTTAAATTCATATATATATGGATGTCTTTAATGTCAATTTTTAGAAACATATCTGTTACAAGCTGAATTCATTAGGGTATTTTCTTAATAATGATAACACGGAAGCTCTCACTTACCTTGTCATTTACTACACTCTTCCCATCCCAAGCCCATCCTCTTTTGGTGAAGTAATTAACAGTTGCAAATTCAATTAGGGCAGAGAACACAAATGCATAACAAACAGCAATAAACCAGTCCATGGCAGTCGCATAAGCCACTTTGGGGAGAGAATTCCGAGCACTGATGCTTAGAGTTGTCATTGTTAGGACAGTTGTTACTCCTGCAAAAGAAAAGATAGGAACCAAAAACATCAATAGTTACTGGCAGGACAGCATGGGAAGTAGCTTTTCTTTCTGCCCCCATCCCCCAAAGCTTTTGCTACTCTTATCCACTAAAAAATAATAAATAAATGAATAAATGCTAGAATACAGTGTAAAGTTAATTATCTTAAATAGGTATGATATTTCTTAATGTAATGACTCTCAAAATATTTTCGGTTTCCATTTTTGTTCTGTATAAAAATCACTTTTCCTCTTCCTAAGTACTATTGAAGTTAAAAAGACTGGGGATACTGAAGTAGCATTACCTACAAGGAAAAGCAGGAACTTTAAATGGCCCCATTGCCAATTAATATATATTTTTTAAATCTTATAAAACCCTCACATTAATTTGTTCATCATTTATTTGAATCATGTTAAGCAATGGACCAATAACCCACAGAAGTAATCAGGAAGGAACCATGATTTAAAAATACTTCAAGAGGCTCGGTGCGGTGGCTCACGCCTGTAATCTCAGCACTTTGAGAGGCTGAGGCGGGTGGGTCAGAAAGTCAGGAGTTCAAGACCAGCCTGGCCAAGATGGTGAAATGCACCTCTTTTAAAAATACAAAAATTAGCCAGGCATGGTGGCGGGTGCCTGTAATCCCGTCTACTCTGGAGGCTGAGATAGGAAGTTGCTTAAACCGGCAGAGGTTGCAGTGAGCTGAGATCACACCACTGCACTCCAGCCTGGTTGACAGAGCAAAACTCCATCTCCAAAAAAAAAAAAAAGAAAAAAAAAGAGACAGAGAGAGAGAGAGAGAAACAGAAAGAGAAAGAGAAAAAAGAAAGAAGGAAGGAAGGAAGGAAGGAAAGAAGGAAGGAAGGAAGGAAGGAAAGAAAGAAAGAAAGAAAGAAAGAAAGAAAGAAAGAAAGAAAGAAAGAAAGAAAGAAAGAAAGAAAGAAAGAAAGAAAGAA
>NW_012120821.1:2956173-2958862 GCF_000951035.1 Colobus angolensis palliatus | reverse complement strand
AAGGAAGGAAGGAAGGAAGGAAGGAAGGAAGGAAGGAAGGAAGGAAGGAAGGAAGAAAGGAAGGAAGAAAGGAAAGAAGGAAGAAACTTCAAGCCTGGCTATTTCAGTATTAAATCAATAATTCTGGATTGTTCAGCATTATGAGGACATAATTTTCTTTTACAACATAACTTAGAATCCATAAAATATAAACCAAACCACTAAAAACAAAAACTCATAAAATATAATTAATTGTTTTGTAATTTTCTTGGTTTTAAAATAATATATTTCCTTTCCTTTTAACATATAGCTTTTCTGACAGTGGTAAGGGAAGTCACAATTGATAAGAGAAAATAAGGCAATAATTCAGGAGGTAAATTGCATTATAAGTCCTCAAAATGTCCACTACAATAACCTGTTTTGTCAGGGATCCAATATAAGTTTAATTATGGGCACTGGAGGTACATTAAATTAAAAGAAAATATGAAAATGTTAAAGAAATGTTCATTCATATTTGAAGGTTCTTTGTATTTTATTTTCCTTTAGGATAAAGCAGTATTTTCATTCACTTACAATACAGTTAGCAATTCAAAATAGCAATAATTCCAGTAAAGCATGAGTAAATGTATCTAGAAATACCCTAGGATTGTAATAGTAAGAATGAAAGAAAAAAGGAACTTTATTTCACCAGCTGCTGAGTTATTAAAACCACATTTACAGAAACATATTATGTTTGCACACGCTAAATTGTGAAAGGTTTTGATGAACACATTGCTTTCCTTTGAGACTTTCATACAAAAGAATAGAAGACAGATACACATGTACATACATACATATACATGTACATATGTATGTATATATGCTCAATATAGGAAATGAAAATAACAAATCAGCAGCAACAGTAAAGGTAATACAAAAAAAAGGTTGCTTTTTAAAAGCAATATTATCATCAAAATGTTGGTAAAATTTTTAAAAATTGATACTCTCCTGATATTGTGGAAGACATAGGGCATTACAAATTTGTGTCATACCTAAGAAACTGTTGTCTAATGCAAGGTCATGAAGAATTAGCCCTATATTTCTTATCAGTTTTAGAGTTTTAGGTCTTACCAGTGAGTCTTTGCTCCATTTTCAGTTCATTTTTGTGTGTGGTGTAAGGTAGATGTCCAAATTCATTCTTTTGCATGTAGATAGCCCGTTGTCCCAGCACCATGTGTGAAAAAAGACTTTTGTTTCCCCATTAAATTATCTTGGACACTTAGTTGAGAATCAATTGACCATAGATATGTGGGATATCTCTGTGCTCCAAATGTTATACCATTGATCTACATATATATCCTTAGTCAAGTTTTACACTGTTTTGATGACTCTAGCTTTAGAGTAACTTTTGAAATCGAGAAGCTTGAGTCCCTTCTTATTCCTATTCATCAGTCTTAGTTTTCTTCAAGATTGTTTTGGCTATTCAGGATCCCTTATATTTCTGTATGTTGTTACGGTCATTTTGTTCAGTTTTGTAAAAAGGTCATTGGAATTTTAATAGATATTTAATTGAATCTGCACATGATATTTTGGTAGTAATGTCATTTTAATGATATTAAGTCTTTCAGTCTTTGAACACAGGATATATTTCCACTAGATCATTCTTTCTCTCTCTCTCTCTCTCTCTCTCTCTCCTGTCTCTCTCTGTCTCTCTCTATTTCTCTATAATAAACATTTCCATTTATTTAGGGCTTCTTTAATTTCATACAGCAACATTCTATAGTTTTCGATATATAAGCCTTTCATCTTCTTGGTTAAATTTATTTATAGATATTGTATTTGTTTGGACGCTAATGTAAATGGAATGGCTTTCTTAACTTTCTGTTCAGACTGTTCATTGCTTATGTACAAAAACACAACTGACTTTTTGTATGTTGATTTTGTACTCTGCACCTTTGCTGAATTTAATAGCTGTGACAATTTTGATGTGGTTCGTTAAGGGTCTTCTATAAATAAGATCATGCAGACAGAGAGAGTTTTACTTCTTCCTTTCCAATCTGTATATTTTATTTGTTTTTCTTGCCTAATTGCCCTAGCTAGAACATGTAGTATAACGTTGAATAGAATTGGTGAGAGCAGACATCTGTGTCTTATTTCTGATGTTAGGGAGAAACTTAAATCCTTCACCTACAGGTATGATTGTTTGCATTTTTATTTTTTTATTTTCCATAAATATGTTATATTATATTGATTTGATTTTTGTATGCTGGCCTAACCTTGCATTTCTGGGATAAATCCCACTTTGTCATGCTATGTAATCCTTTTAAAATATGGCTGATTTTAGTTTGCTAGTATTTTATTGAGGGCATCTGCATCTATATTTAAAAGGAATATGGATCTGTAGGTTTTTAATTGTGATTTCTTTCTCTAGTTTGGTATCTTGGTAATACAACCTTATAAAATGAGTCAGGAAATGTTTTCTTCTCATGTATTTTCTGGAATATTTTGAGAAAGTTTGTTGTTAATTCTTTACATGTTTGGGAGAATTCACCAGTGAAGCCATTTGACCTTGAGGTTTTCTTAATTGGAATATTTAGTTTACTAAATTCATCGTTTTATTTGTCATAGGTTTATTCAGAATCTTGAGTTAATTTTAGTCATGTGTCATTGCTAGGAATTGTTATAGTTAATATAGATTGTCTAAATTTTTGGCATGCAATTGTTACCTATA
>NW_012120821.1:2954929-2956123 GCF_000951035.1 Colobus angolensis palliatus | reverse complement strand
AGAGAGAGAGAGAGAGAGAGAGAGAGAGAGAGATTGAGAGAGTCAGTCTTGCTTGACATTTCACCCAGGCTGAAATGCAGTAATGTGATCTTAGCTCACTGCAACCTACACCTCCTGGGTTCAAATGGTTCTTGTGCCTCAGCGTCCTGAATAGCTGGGATTACAGGAGCATGTCACCATGCCCAATTAATTTTCATATTTTTAGCAGAGATGGGTTTTGTCATGTTGGCCTGGCTGGTCTCAAACTCCTGGCCTCAAGTGAGTGATCCACCCGCCTCGGCCTCCCAAAGTGCTGTGATTACAGGCATCAGTCACTGTGCCTTGCCACATATATATGTTATATAAATTTCTTTTTCTCTATGGTCAGAAGTGATGTCCTTTCTTCTTGCTTAATTTTAGTAATTTGATTTTTGTCTCTTTTTTTCTTGGTCATTGTAGCTAAAAGTAACTCAGTGTTATTGATCTGTTCAAAAACCAACTTATGGTTGTGTGGTAATTTTTTCTATTTGTTATTTCTGTTCTCTCTACAATTTATCTCTACTCTAACACTTATTTTTCTTCCCCTTGCTTTGGGTTTAGCTTTTCTACCATTCAAGGAAGATGGTTAAGTTATTGATTTGAGAATTTTTTTTTCTCTTCGTAACATAAGTGGTTAGATATACAAATTTCTCTCTAAGAACAAGCTTTTGTCATTTTCCATAACATATGTTATTTTTTGTTTCCATTCAATCTTAAAATATTTTCTAAAACCTCTTGTGATTTCTTCTTTGATTTCATGGTTATTTAGAAATGTCTTGTTTAATGTTTACATACTATAAATTTCCCAAATTTACTTTTTTATTGATTTCTAATTCTATTCTATTGTAGTGTCAGAACATACTTTGTAATAATTCAATCTTTGAATTTCTTGAGACTTGTTTAATGGCCTAATGCATTATCTTCCTAGAGAATGCTTCATGCCCACTTGAGAAATATATGCATTCCGCTTTTTTATGACCAGAGTACGTTAGGTATAGTTGGTGTATTCTCTATTCAAGTCTTCTATATTTTGCTGATCTTCTGTCTAGTTATACTCATTTTTAATTTTTTTTTTTTTTTTTGAGGCGGAGTCTCACTCTGTCGACCGGACTGGAGTGCAGTGGCCGGATCTCAGCTCACTGGAGAAATATATGCATTCCGCTTTTTTATGACCAG
>NW_012120821.1:2937427-2954646 GCF_000951035.1 Colobus angolensis palliatus | reverse complement strand
TTTTTTTATTTAATGTTTAATATTCTATTTTAGTTTTGATGAATAATGCTAGTTTGAATATTTTTATTTTCAAATATCTTCCCATGGCCTCTGGTCTCCATGGTTTTTGATTATTTGTTAGGTGCTAATCATATTTAGAATCCCTTTTATATGAGGTGTTACTTTGCTTGTAACATTTGCTTGTTTCAAGATTCTCTATTGGCCTTTGGCATTCCAAAGTTTTATTATGAAGTATCCAATTGTGATGTCTTCGAATAACCTTTATTTCTAGTTCATTGAGCTTCTTGGATGTGTTGATAGAAGGTTTTCATCAAGTTTGAAAGGTTGTAGCCATCACGTTTTCAAATTTTTTTTTTTTTTTTTTTTGAGGTGGAGTCTCAGTCTGTCACACAGGCTAGAGGTCAGTGACATGGTCTTGTCTCACTGCAACCTTTGCCTCCCAGGTTCAAGCAATTCTCCTGCCTCAGCCTCCTGATAGTTGGGATTACAGGCATGCTCCACCACATACAGCTAATTTATTTTTATTTTTGGTAGAGACAGTGCTTCACCATGTTATTCAGGCTGGTCTTGAACTCCTGACCTCAGATGATCCACCTGCCTTGGCCTCCCAAAGTGCTGGAATTACAGGTGTGAGCCACCATGCATGGCCCAAATATTCTTTTTTTACCTTTCTTTCTCTACTCTTGCTCTGTGACTACAAAAGATTCATGTGCTGATATGCTTGATGATGTACAACAGGTCTTACAGACTTTGATTAATTTTCCTGATTCTTTTCTCTTTCTGTTCCTCGTATTCAACAATCTTAATTGACTTATCATTGAGGTAACTGATTTTTCTTTTTGGACTGTTTGAATCTGCTGGTAAGCCTCTCTAGTGAACTTTTTATTTCAGTTATGATAATTTGAACTACAGAATTTCTAATTGTTTCAATTTTAAATAATTTATATTATTTTATTGATAAAGTATTTGAAATATCATTATTATACTTTCCTTTAGTTCTTTGGACATGGTCTCCTTTAGCTCTTTTATCATAGTTAGCATAGTTAAAGACTTTGTGTGGTTAGTAAAATGTCTGAGCTTCCTCAGGTAGAATTTCTAACGAATTTTTTTTTTTCCTGAAAATGGGTTATAGTTTCTCTTTACTTTGTATGTCTCATATTCTTTTTTGAAAATTGGATATTAGGAATATTGTAATGTGGCAAATCTGGAAATCAGACTCTGACCCTTCTCTGGGGTTTGTTGTTATTGTTGACAAACTTATTGTTTGTTTATTAGCTTCTCTTAACTAATTCTATGAAGTCTGTGTTCTTTTTAGTTAGGGACTACCGAAGACTCTGTTTTAATAGCTTAGTGGGTCATCTAGTGGGTAGACAGAATATGTAATTGTTAGCTATTTTTATTCTTCCTACTTTTGTTATAACAGATTGACAATCCCTCAGGCAAAAATCTCAGATTTAATATTCTCCAAAATCTGAAATGTTTCAAGTGCCAAGATGACACTGTAGATTTCAGACTTTTCAGATTATGGATGCTGAACTAGTGTGTATTCTACAAATGTTCCAAAATCCAAGAATATCCAAAAGACTTTTGGTCCCAAGCATTTTGGATAAGGGATAGTCAATCTGTACTGCCATTCTAAAAAAATGTTTCTTGCTGATTTGACAGAAAACAGCAACAACAACAATAACAAAACCCTAGAGCTACATCAAACTCTAAAACTACTAGAATAAAAGATAGAGAAAAAGGTATATGACATTAGTTTGGGTAATGATTTTTTAGGTTTGACTGTGAAAACATAGGCAACAAAAACAAAGATAAATGAGTAAGATTACATCAAGATTAAGAGTTTCCATATATTAAACAAAATTAACAGAATGATAAAAATCTGGGATTGGTAGAAAACATTTGCAAGCCACACATCTGAAAAGTGCTTATTTTACAAGGTATATAAAAAACTCAAACACCTTTATAGAAATAAAATAAGTAATCAAATTGAGAAACAGGCAAGGGACTTGAAAACATATTCCTCAAGGGAAGACATAAATAGTTAACAGATACGTGAAAAAAATGGCCAACATCACTAAACATTAGAGGATATCAGTTAAAACTATAATGAATATCGCTTCACATATTTTAGAATGACTATTATCAAAGGGACAAAAGAGAACAAGTGTTGGCAAAGATGTATATTGCACATTCTTGGTTGGAATGTGAACTATGCGAATTAGTATAACTATTACGGAAAACAGTATGGGAATTTTTCAAAAACCAGAAAATGAAATTACCATATGATCCAGCAAGCCCACTTCTGCGAATTTACCCCAAAGACTTGAGATCAATATATTGAAGTGACGTCTACACTTTCATGTTCATTACAACACTACTTACAACAGCCAACTTACGGGATCAATCTAAGCGTCTTCCAAAGGACGAATTAAGAAAGAAAATGCGGTACATATGTACAACAGAAGAGTATTAGGCCTCAGAAAAAGAAGAAATTCTGCCATTTGAGGCAACATGAATAGAATTGGAGAATAATATGCTGAGTTAAATAAGTCAAACACAGAAAGACAAAAGCAGCATGTTCTCACTTATAGGTAAAATCTAAAACAATTGAACTCACAGAAGCGGTGGGAAGAATAGTAGTTACTAGAGGCTGTGAGGTCAGGAAAATGGAATGGGGAGATGATAGCCAAAGGGTACAAAGCCTCAGACAGGAAGAATAATTTTCATGTTTGTTTTGAGAACAGTTGCAGAGTATGGTAAATATAGCTACTAATTAAGTTCGGTAACTTCATTTCACTAAGAGAATATTTCTAATATTCTCATTACAAAATGTTAAATGTTAGAGGTGATAGATATATTAATTAGCTGAGTTTAATCTTTCCACATTGTATTAAAAATCATAACAGCATTTTGTAATGCATATTTATATGTACAATTATAATGTGTCAATAGATAACAAAAAATAAAGTATAGAGACAAATGACATACAAGACTCTTCTATGAACACTACTTATAAAAGCCAGAGTGGCAAATTGGTCTATTAACTGATACAGAAATAGTCTGAAAATTTGTTGAATACCTTCATTATAAATACCATGACAATATCACAAAGAATAAAGTAGTGCTATATATTGACTACAAATATTCTGCATTAAAAGTTTCATAATTCCATTTGAATGAAAATATACACAGCTAGATTTATATATCAATATACATGTAACTGTATAAGTGTAGTAAAGAAATCAGAAAAGAAACACCTACAGTTACCATTTTGGGGAAGAATGTGGTATTTAGATTGAATGGAGAAAACTGAAATGGACTTGTGGCTGACTTTTTTTTGTTTTACATTTTTTGCTATTTTAAAATGAAATACCAGGAATAAAATTAAAACATAAAATCTCTAATGATACAATTTAAGATGGTAATATTAGCTATTTGTGAAAATTAATACTGAGATTATATTATTTTCTTTTCCTGCAGTGAAACTGCTTTGCATTTGTGATAAAAATAATACAACAATTTTAAAGCAGGGGTAGTTGATGGCATCTATCAATTCTAATTCAAATGTGAATTTTTGGAATATCTGATGGATGCACTAATACTGATTAACTTTTTTAATAAACAGAAAACATTTACAACAAAATGCAAGTCCAAATGATGGCAAACCATAAGTTGAATTTTTGTTTCTAAGTCTACACTAACAGTTTAAAATTAGATTTTGGTCTATTCATTCTAGGCAATAAAACATTACAGTAATTTTAATACAAATTAACGTAAGGCAATCTTCCCTATATCTAAATTATATTTTCTTTCATCTGATTTTGGAAATTTGGCAATAATGTTATTAACTTTGTCTCTAGATCTCCTCCTCCTTCCTTCCTTTCTTCCCTTTCTTTTTGTCTTTTTACTGGAAAAATATGATTCTCAAATGCCACCTTTTCTGTTTACTGCTTTGTCGTAGCCTGGTCTCATGACACTATAAACAAAGACGACTGGACATTAAACAAAGAGACAGTGCACTTACCTGGAAAGCTCACAAACCTTCCCTGTACCTGTCTACCAACAATGTACATTTTTCTGCACCTAGTGGGGTACTGTCTAAATGTTTCCTCAGCATTTCTTTAACAGACTGTTTCTTTTTTATCACCTCTGTGAGATCTCTACAATTCACTTATCTAGGAGGCTTTTTTGTCTGTTAAGAATAAAAAAGGTAAGTACCTTAAAGTGTTTTTAGCACTAAAATTCTCTATAATATGTGAAATATATGTGAGGATTCCCCATGTACAGACAATACCTAACTTATAGCACTTTTATACTTTGGTTTATTTTATATAATATTTTTATATCGAGGTATAGGCCAAAAGCATTAGATAATTGATGTTTTAACTCATACTAGGTGAGCAAATGGTGTCCAAGCAAAGGGTGTTGGGTGAAAATACACACTGAGAAGAAAGTCAAACCAAGGTATGTAGTTTAGCACAGAAACTGACACTGCTGCAGCAGCTTCCCCATTTCTAACATAAGGATCACCAATAGTGCTTTCTCATAGTGTTGTTACTAAGACCAAATGAGTTTCTTCATGTAAAGCTGTGCCTCTACTATAAAAAATAAATAAATACTTCAATGCATGTGTGCAAAAAATATCACTCTGAAAGCAAAGGTAGATTTAAATCAGAAAGACAAAATAAAATAAAATCCTCCTGTGTATTTGTGGTTGGGGTGTGGGGTGGAAGTTAAGAAGGAAAAGTCTCAGAAACCAAACAGGCACGAAAGGCTGCACAAGAACACATGTAAAATTGTTTGATACCACCTGCTGGTTACTGCTAGGAATGGCAGAAACAAAAGATACTCTGATAACATGTGTTGGGTTTCCCCTGCTTCAGGCCAATGGATAAAAATTGAAAGTACAGAATATAACAAAGGTATGCACAAGACCAGGTCGTATGTGCCTCTAGAAAGAAGTTCTACAGACTGCAAAACCTGAGCTATGCATACTGCAGCATTAGTAGAATGTGCACTCTCAGGTGCAAAAAGCTTTGACATTTTGTTAAATACCCTATTCCCCAAATGAAATAAAATAAACATTTACAGATACAATTTATGTATACTATAAAAGGCTATAATTTCTAACTCAGAACCGTATTGCATCTGAATGATAAAATCATTGGAATTTCTATGTGCTAGAGAGAGAAATTAGAATTTGGATGACATATTTTGTCAAAAAGCTTAACTCAAACTCACATCTTTAATATTGGTGAGAATAAAGAAAAAATTATGATCTAGAAGAAAATGTTTCAAAGGCTATAATAATACTGTGGACAACACTGTTGAAGGAATTGAAATTGTTCTATTTACCTAAATATATCACAGATTTAATTCATCCAAAACTCGTATTCCCCTCCTCACTTTTCTTCCTGAAGTCCTTCTCTCAATGAAAGACTTCACAATCTAAATGATGCCATTTTCATATTGGCATCAACATGAAGCTGTAGAGATATAATTTTGTCAGTCTAGGGAATTGTACATGCTGTTTACTCTACCTGGAGTCTTTTCACTGCCACTTGTTTACCTCTTTTGTATTTAGCTACCTTCTATTTCTTTACTTTATAAATTATTATTAAGTGCCTACTAAACATCAGGTACTCTTGTAAAAACTGAGAATACACCAATTAACAAAATTGCAAAGGTTGCTGCACCCTAGAGTGCCCATTCTGCTAATGCTGCAGTATATATAGCTCAGGTTTTGCAATCTGTAGAATCTCTTTCCTAAAGGAACACACAACCAGGTCTGAAGCATATCTTTGTTATATTGTCCTTTTCAATATTCTGTTAGTTGGCACAACTGTATACCCCAATAAATTATATGGATTAGAGCCTGTGTGTCTTCTCCCTAAAATGTAAAAGGGTGCTTAGTTGATGGTAGTGCTTCATTTCTTAATAAATTAATAAATATTTATTGAAACCACTCCACCAGTAATCTGTAATCAATAAATATTTATTTTTTAGGATAATTGCAAGAAACCTATACTTTCTTTTATGAAGCAAGCATAAATTTAGTCCCCACTTTGTGCTGAGCACTGTGGAGCTGTGAATGGAGTGTTAGCAAAGCCAGATGAGCTCTCTAAGAGATATTAAAAAATAAAAGTACAAAAGAAGTCAACATCACAACCGGACAAGGTTTAAGATGACCTATATAATAGAGCAGCCCACCTTGAAATGGAGGTTGGGTAGGGCTTTCCTTAAGAAATGGGGACAAGGCCGGGTGCGGTGGCTCAAGCCTGCAATCCCAGCACTTTGGGAGGCCAAGACGGGTGGATCACGAGGTCAGGAGATCGAGACCATCCTGGCTAACATGGTGAAACCCCGTCTCTACTAAAAAAAAATACAAAAAAACTAGCCGGGCGAGGTGGCGGGCGCCTGTAGTCCCAGCTACTCGGGAGGCTGAGGCAGGAGAATGGCGTGAACCCGGGAGGCGGAACTTGCAGTGAGCTGAGATCCGGCCACTGCACTCCAGCCTGGGCGACAAAGCGAGACTCCGTCTAAAAAAAAAAAAAAAAAAAAAAAATGGGGACAAAGTTAACGGGATACCCAGAAAAGGAAAAATAATCCTAAACTACAAAAGAGCGTGCACAGAAAATCCCAGGAACATGGTGAAGCCCAGGACATTTAGGAGGAATAGAGAGAAAGCTACAAGGCAGGAAGGCAAGAAATAAGGGTTTCAGGAAAGAAGAAGAGGCCAGAAGAGCAAGCAGGAGTCAGACTATTCAAAGCCTTTTTGACTATGCTAAGGTAATATAACTTGCTTTCAAGAGCAATGGGAAACTATTTTTTAAAATTATAATTTAAGTTCTGGGGTACATGTGCAGAACGTGCAAGTTTGTTACATAGGTACACACAGGCCATGGTGGCTTGTTGCACCCATTAACCCATCATCTACATTAGGTATCTCTCCTAATGCTATTCCTCCCCTAGCCCCCCACCCCCTGACAGAAATTTAAACAGTGTAGTGGCATGATTAGTATTTCTTATTTAAAATATTACTTTGGCTATTATTTATTTTTAGTTAAGGTAGTATTGTTTTTCCTTCCCTACTTGTTTTAAAGATTTTCTCTGTCTTTGGTTTACAGCAGTATGAATGCGATAAGACTAGGTGTGATTCTTGTTGTATTTCGTTTTTTAAATTTATCCTTCTTAGTGTTCTCTGAGCTTTCTGGATCTGTGGTTTTATTTGGAAAGTTCTTGGCCATTATGACCTCAAATATTTCTTCTTTATTCTCACTTTCTACTCTCTCTCTCTGTTTCTCTCTCTCTCTCTAGGTGTGTGTGTGTTTGTGTATACACACCGTTCACTCCAGATATATTTAGACAGTCTCTTTCTATATAGACCATTCACTCCGTGTGTGTGTGTGTGTGTGTGTGTGTGTGTGTGTGTATGAGAGAGAGATAAGTTTTGGAAAATAGATTAAGTCTTAGGAACATATTAAGCCAAGCACCAACTAAACACCATTCTCTGGAGTGAGAACGTAAGAAAACAAACAAGATAAGATGGAAATAAATTTTCTCCTCCTCTATCTGTCATTTAACAATTGTGGCACAAGACATCCAAGCATAGAATAGTCTTAGTATCAGAGACCTAGGCTTTTCATTTCTTATACCTCTGCCATATTTAAGGTGTTGGCCATGTTCTTGAGGTTCAGGAAGGCTTGCCAACACTAGACTGCCTTCCAGCACACAGAAAGTGGAAGAGGGAAGGAGAAGCATATCTATTCATTTTAAGGGGATGTTCCTGAGATTAAGGGCATCTCCCTAAGATTTAGGTCACAAACTGAAAATTATACAACTAATATTTACTCATATTTCTTTGAGAACTTTATTCATATCTCTTAGCTCCTATAGCCATAAGTGGGGGAGCAGAAAAATGTAGTCTTGATTTGACACACACAGCTCGAATCTGGAATTATATTTTTCTGTAAGTTATTGGGAGACAGAAATCATCTCTGACAGAAGGAATGTTGTTGATCTAGGCACTCACTTCATCAATTAGCTCAAATTTGAGAGAGGAAGAAAGAAATGTTTTATAATCACCCTCTAAAATTTCAAACTACCTAACAAACAAAACTCAACACACATATATTGTCCTCCTTCAACCTGTTATAATATGCGTGCTACGCAAGTGCAGCTTCAAGATAATTCCAAATCCCCACTTCCAAACAGTTTGCTCTCATCAAAATAGAAATTCTAAAGCCACTACTATTTCATACACACTTTATTTTTTGAGCATTTCTTTTTTATTCCCTTTAACACTAGTCATTTAGTTGTTGGTAATCCACAAGGTTCAGTACTGTCCCTCTACTCTTCTTCCTTTATTGCTCTCCCATGGCAATTTAATTTATTCTCATTTTCCAACCTGCTCCCAGATGATTAAGACGTTCAAGCATGTATCTCATGACTTCCAGAGCCAAGTATCTCACTTCCTCTGAATATGTCCACATGGATTCAATCAACATTTGTTAAACCTTCCATATGACATCATTTATTAATTAAAAATGTATCCAGCCTACTATGTGTCAGTCACTTTGTTAGACATGAGTATATGAAAAACATAAATTTTATGCTCATGGAGAATATAACCTACAGGAAGATGGAGATGACTGACAGGCATGTTACACGGTAAGTATAAAAAGTTATAAAGCATGAGGTGCTCTAAGATACCTAAGAGGTAGTGAAGACTCTGGAATCAGACAAAGCTTCCTGGAGGAATTGAGGTATAAAAGGAGACTTGAAAAAGTCTGAGGAATATGTTCAAGGCAAAACAACACAAAATAAAACATATCCCTAGGTTAAACATAGGTTAACATAGCAAAATGAGTAATTATAACAGATTAAACTGGGGAGGCCTCATGAAGGTCTTATAATCCATGGTAAGGGTTTTAATCAATAGACACAATAGAGTCACTGAAAGTTTTCATGCAGGAGAGGGTTACATAACTAGGTTTGAGTTTTCAGGAAATTACTCTTGTCACAACGTGTAGAATAGGCTGAAGGAATGTTAGACTAGAGACGGAAAACCAGAGAAAATCTTTACACTATACCAAGAGAAATGGGTCCCATAGAAGTCTTAAAATTTAAACATTAGCAAGTGAACCTATGGTCTAACTCAAAACCTATTGCGTCTTTCATAACTCTCTAATGTAGGAAAAATCATTGGATTTTAGCTAGTAACTCAACTAGAAATCAAGGAGTATAGTCATTCCTCAGTAGCTATGGGGGATTGGTTCCAGGACTCCCTGTGGATTCCAAAATCCACAGATGCTACAGTCCCCACAGAAAATTGCATGTCTGCATATAACCTATGTACACCCTTCCTTGTACTTTAAATCATCTGTAGATTACTTATGATATCTAATACAATGTAAATTCTAAGCAAATAGTTGTTATACAGTATTGTTTAGAGAATAATGACAATGAAGATGGCTGTATTTGTCTATTAAGGGCACAACTATGCATTTTTCCCTAATATTTCAATCCATGGTTAGTTAAATACATGGATGTGGAGCCCATGAACACAGAGGGCTGCGTGTATTCTACAAAGCCCACATCTACATTTCTCTCTCCTTCAGATGCTCAATATCCTACATATCCTACCTCCCTACTGTCTCCAATATCTATAACTCCCTCCCCCTGAACATGCATGATCCTATTTTAGACCTTCATTATTTCTCACCTGAAAGATATCAATTAGCTCCTACTAGTCATCTTGTATCCACTTTCACCCCATTGCAATCCATTTTATACAATGCTTCCCATAGCAGTCTTCCTCAAACTCAAATGTACCCATTTTTCTCTCTGGCTAAAACACCCTTGAAGTAGTTTCCACGACCTTAGAATGAGATAAAAGTCTGCACATGAACTGGACTCTATCTAACCATGCTGATAAACAACTGAACCCCAGGCCAGACATACATCAGTCCACAATTTGTTGTTCTCCATATGCTCCATGTTGCTCTTGATAATTGTATACCTTCTGCTTAGAATATGGCCTTTCCATTAGGCTAATTTGCAAAGCTTGAGTTGATTCTTCTTCCCAGTGAGCTTCTCTGACTCCTCTGATATCAGTGTTTCCTTTCTTTTTACTCTTAGCTTATTTTGGACTATTTCTTTCCTAGCACTTATGATACTTCACTTCAAATATTTGTTTACATCCCTGCTTATCCCTCCACATTCTGAGCTGATTGTGTGCATGTGCTTTTTAAGAAAACAAACAAAAGAAAATTTGCCACCTAACACAGATTCAGACAAAGGTAAATACTCACTATCGCCTCGTTCATTAAATGAAAGAATTGATTTAAAAAATTGTGAATAGTAACACAAGTGGACCACACTTACAGAATACACAAATTAAGAATATAGTAAATTTTGAATGAAACAGAAGTTTAATCACAATATTGTAATATAAACATAATTTTGAATTATATCAATTGATGCCTTTTGCACACAAATCTCATATTACACTATTCTGGACTGAATATATAATCATCACTTAGAAGCACTTACTATTGGACAGATCTTATTCTAAGAACATTTCTATATGTTAATTTATGTAGCTCATATAACAACCATGTAAGTAACCATGTAATTATTATTCTCATTTACAGATGAGGAAATTGAGTTTACATGAGATATAGCACCTTACTGAAGATCATACTGCTAGCAAGTAGTAGGGATGCGATACAAACCCAGGCAACCTAACTCAGAAGTCCATACTCTTTACTACTAAATTATATTGCTGAATCTGTAAATGAGATTTTTTTCAAAGACACTTATGTCTAAATTTTGTATTTTTCAATAAAATTAATCTAACCCTTGCATTTTACTGGTGAAGTCCCTAAGATTTTATGAATTTTAAAGTTACGTCATACATTAAAGTGTTTAAATTGCTTAAGAAGTGGCTATACATAGAGAAAAATGGTCCCTGAAAGCAGGCAAGAGTTTGAATTCTGCTTCTGCCACAGCAGCTATGTGACTTTGCTAAACTGCAGATCTTCCTCCATCTGCAAAAGGAAAATGATATTTTGGGAGATGTTGGAAAGAAAACCTATGAGCATACATGTCTTAAATACAGACTTGCCCAACAAATGTTAGATTCTCCCCTCTCTACTTTCTTTCTGAGCCTCAGTGACTTTATCTCTAAAATGGGAATTAGAATATGCGTCTCATGTGCTTCCAAAGATTAAATGATGTATGCAGATGCCCCATGTAGAAATTGTCAAGCAGAGAATCCTATAGCTACCCTGTTATTTCTGAGTTAATTATACCCCCAAATTGTAGATAAAGACGCTAAGAAACCAAAACCAAGGATGCAAGAGTTCCATCTAGTGGTGGTTTAAGAAAAATCAAAAGACACTTGGAAATTGCACTGCTTAAATGGATGCCTAGGAAGCACTGGACAGTTTTATTTTAGTTAATTCATTTCCCACCTTGGGAAAGAATGTAATGAGGTTCTCGTGGAAAAAGAAAGGAAAACCTTGAACTGGATTCCCCTTCATTCTTTCATTGTTCCAATACAGCACAAAATCTCTTCTGAGTGGATTCACCTATTTCTGATCTCATTAAACCCATCATTTTAAGATCAAACTACTCTGTTCCTAGATTTTTAAAAGGATATGATTCAGCTCCTTAATTAGGTGTAATTTGATAGTGATGTTATAAAACTGATTTAGCAGGCTTTTTTAACGTTTTATGACTTAATCTTAACCAATCTCTTGCAAGAATAACCCATCAAAACATAATCTACTACATTTGAGAGGTGATCTCCAAGAAATCTATTGTGGTTCACATCCACTGAAACCAGTTATGACCTAGAGGTTCTGCATTAAGGTAAGGGTGGATCTAAATATGGACAAAGATGGCAGACCAGGGGTATCATTCTGGGATTCCTGTACCTGTGCCCTTCTGTAGAAGAGGTTCGACCTGATGTGACTATAAGAACCACTATTATATTCCAATTTCATGAGTTTAAAATAACATATTCATAATAATGAAAAGCAGACAATAAAATAACAGAAGACCATCAAAAACCCTATCCTATGTAAACCCCCCATTGTTACCAAATTATTTTTCTATTTCACTCTTGTAAGTTTCATTGCCATAAAATGCAGGGTGACTGGTCCTACGTTAATAGTTTTAATGATTTATTATAACTCCTTGAGGTGATTTAACTGAGGAGATACGTTATTTTTGATAAACAGTACATCATTAGAGAATTTTTATTACAAAAATTCACCCAACTGGAAATTCTTCTTTTGAAATACAAAAACTTATTTGAAAATAAAGGATAGCTTTTATTATTCATTTGGGAGTTATGAAACAAACAATAAAAATGCACTCAAAATTTTGCTATAGTGAAAGTAAATATTTTACTATCTAGTGATAACCTAAGCCTTACAAAAAGTGGAATAATCAGAGTAAAATAGTTTATATTTTCCACATTTCTTAAAACTTAAATGAAGAAAATAAACATTACATTTACCAAAAATAATCAAATCCAAAGAAAACAAGAACAAAAAAACCTATTCTCTGGAAATCCTTGCAACCTGCTTCACATATTAAATGAAGTTATAAAGCTGTCACAGATGAGTTCCAAGAAAGAGTACAATATGGAGAAATGGGTTTACTTAATGTAGTCAAAAGCAGTAAATTCTTCACCTCAGATTATAGGGACATGGGCATTTTTGAGCAAAACTAACCTAGACATGAGTTAACTATATTAATTTCTCTTAAAATTGTAGAATATGACACCTGGGCAAGACTGAACTTGGAAAGGCCACTTTATAGAATTAGTTGCTGTAGTATCATCTGATAGTAACAATTTCTACTACAGGGAAAAGAATCTGAAATCTTTAAATAAGCCACTGCTGACAGATAACAATTAATTAGGAGAATTCAAATCTGAAAGTTCACCTCATGTTCTGACGGGGATTTAGTAATCCTGATTCTCAAACAGAAATATAAAGAAGTCACCGAGGGTATTACTGACTTAGTGACTTCAGGCCCCCTCCCCCTCCCCCCAAAAAAGACAAAGTAGTTTGATGTCATAATTATGCAATAGAAAAAGTGAAAGCATTAGAGTCAGGGAGACCTACGGTCAAATTTTCTCTTTGATACTGACCTGCTCTTTGATAACAGAGTAGTATTTTAACACCTGTGGGTCTCAATGTTTTTGTCTGAAAAATGGGGATAATGTCACTTTCCTAACTGGGGATTTTTTTTTCAGAATTAAATAATGAGTTAATCTGAAATGTCTAACAGAGTATATGGTATATACAGGGTATTCAATAAATGCTACTTTTATTTTTTTCATCATTATTACTATATAAATTTTGGTGTAGGAAGTAGGAGTGGGTTTCCTGCTGTCATGACTTAAATGGTCTTACCTGCATTAAAGTGATACCTGCATGTCCTGGTCAAAATCTAAAAATTAAAAAGAAATCATCAAAAAAAAAATAACATATACTTTTAATTCCCCTCTGTGTCCTTACTGTGAGGAGATATTAATTCATGTTATCAATCAAGTCAGGCCACCTATATTCCTGAAACGACTTCTCAAGCTGCCTCTAGACTATAATAATCAAGGCTCTCTAATTTTCCTTGCCATGGCTTATTAATGTATTTTGCTTCAGTCACTTACCTAAATGGCAGTGAGCTAACTGGAATGAGACTCTGACAACAGCAGGGAGGAGGGCTGCTGGTGGGCTGGCAGCTTGTATCTGATTATCAAGTGCTGCCTTGTGCCAAAGTCAATTCTGGGATGCCAGGTGTGCGTCCTGTTAGCACTCCCAGCCCATGACTTATGGAAGATGGATTTGGAATGAGTTTCTGCCCTGTACAGGCTATGTGCTCATTGATTTTCTATCCTGCTAGCACCCAGACATTCTACTCCTGCTGCCACCTCCTCACTTACTTTTCCAATTAAAAACATCCATACCTCCGTCTAAGACTGCCTCAACTCTTTAGTTTGGACAACCTGAAACTGTACTGAACTCATGTGACTTTCTGATTGTCTCTCTCTTGGCATTAGTTTGTTTTGATCAGTTCTTACAGAATGTCCTTTCCTTTCTCTGCATGCCCTGATCCATGGGCTGCAAATTCAAATGTCCACAGGGACTGGGCAGGAAAATAAACTGGTAATGTGGGCAACAGTGTGGAAAGGGCTGCAGTAAGCTAGAGAGCACATGTCTAAACATGGCTGCTGCTATTCAGTCCCAGCTGAAGGTTGCCAGTGCAAGCATATGAGTCCCTGCTTTAGCAAGTCTTCTGATTTTTCATTGCTTATTTTTTAATCAATGAAAAATATTAGCATATATACATAGGCAAATTCGCACATGTATTTTTGTGTATATAATCTATATCTACTTATCTATCTAGCTAGACAGTTTTCATGTCTCATATAACTCTATTGTATTCAGTAGATAGTCAAATATAAAAAATGTAAGAATAGTTTTGTATACAAATATGGAAAGTAGTAGAAACTTTGTAGTTCTGAAGATTAAGAGCCCAGGATAAAGAAATTTTAATTTAAGAAAAACATACACACACAGTTATACACAATCACACAATACTTGCATCCATAGTATATTCTACAGTGTCCTTGGTTCTCAGAAAATATCCAAACTTTCTGTTTGTTGAATTAAAAAACAAAACAAAACAAAACAAAAATACAAAAACAAAGATAATATGTTGACTTTAAATTTAAGATACCCATTACACGTATTGTTCCATGGAGCTTCTTAGGATCCCTATGGGGTAGATAGCATATACTTACATCAATTTGCAGTAGAGAAAATCTAGAGTTTAGAGAGGTAATATAACTTACTCAAGCTAAATGTGAGGTCAGAACCTGACATAAGCTTCCTTCATTCCTAGTGCAATATTCTTTCAACCAGGTAGTAAGTGCTTGATAGGGCTATTTGTCTTATTATGAAAAGATTAACTCTATATTGCTTACTTCAGATTATGACTCTCTTTATGGTACAATAATATCATTATTAAGGGACTTTCTGCCCACAAGATGGTTTCCCAAAAGTTGTAAAGAAATGTTCTTTTTCTTCACCAGTTTTTCTGATCACATACAATATATAGCTGTGTTTCATATATTGAGGATATTAACCCATTTCCTTAGAGATTTCAAGTACTATGTGAAGGAGCATGGCTTTCACTCACCACTTGCACTGAAAACAAGTATTTCTAGCTTTGAATAACTAATTGGGGGGAAAAAGGAATGCTCCAGAGTAGAATTAAATGTTAAGAGTCGAGAATTAGACAATGGTGAGGGAAATAGAATGAAGGGAAGGTAAAAATAAGAGATGGGAAATACAAGAGTAACAGTATCAATAAAAGTATGAAGGAAGCAGATATATTGATAACATAAGATGATAATTGAGTAATTATATATTTAATATTTCATTTTATAATATATATTATATGTACAACAAAGTGAATTATCAAAACAGAAACTGGTTTTGGGAACTCCCAGAAGTTACAGTTAGTGTCAGAGTGACAGCAGCTTTGTGCGCTGTGTTTCCCATAAACTTCACAGTCGGCGAATCTATTGCAATGAATAAATTTAATTTATTTTCTGTCCAATATCTATTAACACTTCTTTTTGACACAGCACTCTGATTTCCTATGGCTAACTACCTGATGTGCACTTTTCATTTATATGGATTTGCTCTTGCTGACTTAACTCCTGTTGAATTGATGAATGTAGGTGTTTACTTACTTATTTATCATCTATGTATGAATGTATAAGCCAATTTATATTTATTTTTCTATATATCTGTCTGTATCTATTACCTCTGTACAGGACTATCTAAAATCAGTTTCCACCTACTTATTGTCTCACACCTATATAAAATTTTTAAGCACTGTAGTTTTATATGACAAAATCTGGCAATGGATAATCCCTTTTCATCTCTTTTTCTTTTATTATTTTTTCTTTTTTGCATCACAACTGTGTTATTTCATATAAACAGTTATATTAAACAGAGTCATATTGATATGTCATAAAAAATTGTGTATGGAAATATATCTTTATATATATTCACATATTCATACATTCAAATATATACTTCACAGTTTTACAGATTCATTATTTGGACTATTCTAATATAGTTTCTGTTCACTACTGTCTTCCCCTTTAAATAATCCAACTCATGATTGCTATTATGCAGAAAACTATACTATAATCTATAGTGGATTATAGTGGAAATGGAAATTGCATCCCACTACTTATAGATTATATAAGTAATACTTACAGATTGTGTAAGTATTGGAATGGAATTTTTTTTCTTATCCAGCATGCATCAGTCTACGCAATTAACAAATATTTATTAGGTACCTACTCTATGCCAGACATTCTTCTAGGCTTATGAGTTTTTAAAAAAAAAGGAGATAAAAATACCTGCCTCCTGAAATTTAAAATAGAGTGGGAAAAACAGAAATTAAACAGAATATATATCTTTATATCATGTTGGAAGATGATCTATGCAATGGAGTACAAAAATAGAGTAGGGCCAGGGGAGCAGAAGAGTCAGAAATGGTGAGACAGTTTGCAATTTTAAGTCAGGCTGGAAAATAGGTCTCTTTGAGAAGATGATAATTGAGAAAAGCACTGAGGAGGTGAAGGAGTGAGTCACACAGATATCTGGGAAAAGACAGGTGGAGGCACAAGGAAACAAAGCTGATAGGTGAATGTCTGGCATGGTCATGGAATAAAAGAAAACCAGTGTGGATGTTAGAGAGTGAGGGATAGGAAGGGTAGCAGAAGTTCAACTCGGAGGGGAAGGGAGTTTATGTCACCTAAGGACTTACTGATTTCTGAAGGGTCTTTGGCTTTTACCTTGAGTATATTGGAGAGCCAATAAAGTTTGGAGCACAGGTATGACATTGATCTGACCTACATTTTGAAAGGATCCTTCTGACTCCTATGTTGGGCATAGAGTTCCATAAAGGTGGAAGCAAAAGTCGATTAAGAGTCTAGTGTAGTACTGTGGACTGATTGACTGTGTTACCTCCAAATTCGTATGTTTAGGTTTTTTTGTTTTGTTTTGTTTTGTTTTTGAGACGGAGTCTCGCTCTGTCACCCAGGCTGGAGTGCAGTGGCGGGATCTCAGCTCACTGCAAGCTCCGCCTCCCGGGTTTATGCCATTCTCCTG
>NW_012120821.1:2868874-2937377 GCF_000951035.1 Colobus angolensis palliatus | reverse complement strand
TTTTGTATTTTTTTAGTAGAGACGGAGTTTCACTGGGTTAGCCAGGGTGGTCTCGATTTCCTGACCTTGTGATCCGCCCGCCTCGGCCTCCCAAAGTGCTGGGATTACAGGCTTGAGCCACCGCGCCCGGCCCATATGCTAAAGTTTTAACTCCTCATGTGGCTATTTCTAGAGATGGATCCTTTAGGGGAGTAATTGAGGTTAAATATGGTCATAAATTTATAGAAGAATTTGTCATAGTGGTGGAGTCCTGATCAAAATGAGATTAGTGTGGTTACAAGAAGGGATGCCAGACAGCTCACTCACTCTCTTCCTGCACATAGACTAAAGAAAAGCCATATGACAACATTGAGAGATGATGACCATCCATAAGCTGAAAAGATAGCCCTCACCAGAAAGCAATCTTGCTGAACCTTGATCATAGACTTCCGGTCTCCAGAACTAAGAGAAGATAAAGTTTCTGTTTTTTAAGCCACCCTATCTATGGTATTTGTTAATAGCAGTCTGAGCAGGCTAAGACAGACATGCAATAATCCAAAGGAGATATGATAGTGGTTCAGTCTAGGGTATGAGCAAGGCTACAAGTAAAGCAGATTTTTAGGGGAGGAAGTTTAAAAGTTCAGTTTTGTGCAGATTGAGTTTGTCTATTGGACATACAAATGAAGACGTAAGGAAGACAATTGGATGTATGTATTTGGAGTTAAGGGAGGAGCTCTGTACCAAAGTTCTAAGTTTGATAATTACCACACATAAATAGTAGAAAGTCACAATAAAGGCTGAGATCACCAAAGTAGAGAGTATAGACAGAAAAAAATGGCTACATTTTGAGCCCTGATCAACTCCAATACTTAGGGGCTCTGGGCAAAGGTAGGCATCAGCAAAGGAGATTAAGAAGGCAGGAAAAGTAGGGGGTGAATCTAGGGAGTGTGGTTGTCCTAGAAACAGAATAAAGAAATTAAATTATCTCCAAGACATTATATTTCTCATTTAGTGGAAGGAATGTACTCTGTCAAAGGCCACTGTTATGTCAGGTAAGTTGGCCTGAGATTTGGCCACTACAGTGACCAAATTCTGCAGTGTGGCAGACCTTGCCAGGATGACGTTAGAATAGTAGAGGCAAAAGCTTGATTAGGTAGATTTGAGAGCTCATGGAAGGAGAAACTTTGAGGACAGTAAAAACAGTAAATTATTTCAAGTAAATCAGCTTAAAAGGAAGACAAAGAAATGAGGTGTTAGCTAGGGCATTAGAAGAGTCAAGGGAATTTAAGGATTGGGTAATTCATGCCATATTTGTCTTTCTTCTAGAGATGATCAAGTAAAAAATCAAAGACACCGATGACATTAGGAAGAGAGAGATGCATTCCTGGAATAATGCTCTCAAGCAGGAGAGAAGGAATGCATTTTGGTGCACAGGTGGAAGGGTTGGCAATATGCAGAAACACGATTAGGCAGAGTATGTAGGCATAGGAACTTGGATACACGAGGCTGTGGGCTTTGAAGGAGGTTCTCTTCTAGTTGCTTCAATTTTCTCAGTGAAGTACATATCAAGGTCATCATCAAGGAAAATATATACAAATAGCAGAGTGAGGGTGTGTGATAATCCTAATGACAACCTCTTATTCTCCTTTCCATTGGAAGAATATTCCTCTTTCATCTTCAGGGTGAATTTGACAATTCTCACTGGCTCAAGGAGTGACCTGTGACCCAAGCCTTGCTAATAAGTGTATAACTGGCCATGACAATTGTATCAGGGAAGAGCATGTGACCTATGTCTAACCAACAAGACCCAAGAATAGGACTTTGGGATGGGAGACATATCTGAGACAGTGTTTCTTGTACATACTTAGACAAACTTGTGACTAATAAGAATAAAATGAACAGAGAAGTATAAGACGACTTTACATGGATTTTATTCCACTACAATTGAAAGAGCCTTTACTAAAACTGAACCCACACTAGCATAATTTGCTCAAATAACAGAATGACAAAGATTCTGAAATTCCCTTCAACCAAAACCAAACACTAATGATACGATGTCAAAGAAGCTGGATTCCTGCCCAGATCTGTTTTTCCCAGAAGTTTATAGAGGTCCATAGTTTCTGAAACGGGCCATTTTGCGAAATGATTACTGTTATTCACACTAAAACAAGATCAGACCATCCTTTAAACAAGTTTTTGACATGAAGTAGAGAATTAGCATCAGATGATAAATAGTAATAATAATAGCAAATACTTACGTAGCATTTACTATATGCCCAATATTCCACTAAGTGCTCCATATATGAATAAATGTGAGTGTGTACACACAAGTATATGTTTTAATTCCCTAAACTACCTTATAAGAAAGTTATTGTTACTAACCCAGTTTTACAAAGAGATGAAACTAAAGTACAGAGGGGTTAAGAAATTTGCCAGATGGAACATAGTTTGGTAGTAAAAAGGCCAGGTTTTGAACCAAGATACTCTGGCTGCTTGGCTGCCAAGTATGTGCTCTTAATCACCTTATGGCCTTCATAACAACTTACTTTTATTGTGGCAGAAACCACTGGCTATCATTCTGACAGATGGTCAACCCATGATAGTAGAAAACTGAATTTATTTAAGATAGCAGTTTCTCAGATTCTCCATTTGTAAGACCACACTAGGCTAATGACACATAGAAATTATTAAGAGGGACACCTGGAAAGCTCACTTTATGGCAAACTGAGAGCAGAAGAAGTCTTTTACCCTTCCGCATTTTATTCTTCCTCTTTCCTGTAATATGAGTATAATAACTTCCTCTTTCCTGTAATATGAGTATAATAATAATCAACAGCCATTTTAACCCACGAATTAAGCATAACCATAAAGTAAGGATATGAAAACAGAAAAATAGACACTGAATGCTTGATGCCCATGGTGCTGCCATACTAGCTTTGGACCAACTACTTGTGGGCTTCTTCCACATGGGAAAAGAAAAGTATTATGCATTCAAACCACTATATTTGGGTTTTCTGGTATAAAACATCAAAATGAATCAGGGCTATCTGTAGAACTAAGGAGAAAAATGATTAATCCAAACTCCTTTTGGAGTTTTAATTACTCTAAAATTTAAATAAGACAAGTAGCTAATGTCTTTGAATATACCTTGAATTTTGCATGAAACAAAATGCATTTGAACTCTGTACTCACCAAAAACCTACAGCCTAACCGACATCTGTTATTTTTATTTTTTTTTTTTTGTTTATTTATTTATTTATTTATTTATTTATTTATTTATTTATTTATTTATTTTGAGACGGAGTCTCGCTCTGTCGCCCAGGCTGGAGTGCAGTGGCACGATCTGAGCTCCTGGCAAGCTCCACCTCCCAGGTTCACGCCATTCTCCTGCCTCAGCCTCCCGAGTAGCTGGGACTACAGGTGCCCGCCACCACGCCCAACTAATTTTTTATAATTTCAGTAGGGACAGAGTTTCACCGTGTTAGCCAGAATGGTCTTGATCTCCTGATCTCATGATTTGCCTGTCTCAGCCTCCCAAAGTGCTAGGATTACAGGTATGAGCCACCAAGCCCGGCCTGATTTTAGTACTTAATAGAAAAAACAAAACAACAACAACAAAAAAACCCTCTGTTATATCCTGAATATTAAGAAAAAATACAAGTTCATAATTCATATAAACTTATCCAAATCTTAATAAATGATTTTGCTTCAAATATAGAGATAATACTTGGCAAATTCATCACAATTATGTTTTTTATGTAAAGTTCTTTAAAAAGTTCAGAAGCCATAACTTCACAAAGTAAGCTATGTGTATGTATAACGAAATGAGGTTTGTATAACATTAATGCATTGTCTAGTCTCAGGAACCCCGAAAGCAGAACACCTAAGGTATAAGTTTTCCTAAGTGCTTTCTTACATTGTCGACAGAGAGCAAATATGTCTCACCATGAAGGGAGTTGGGCTTACTTTTTGTTCAAGGATATAAATAGCTCCTTAGTAAGTATCTGTTGCTATTGAATGAATTGGATAAACAGAGAAAGTCAAAGGAGGCTTTTACTGTTGCAAAATACAAGAGTATCTTTGAAAGAAATCAGGCTGGCTCCAAATATCCATGAGATAAATGAAATGTGTCAGAAAACAAATAGCTAAAACTCAATATAATGGAGCAACGTCTCTAATATCAAGGCATACACATTCTAATTTTAACTTCTCTGCCTACTGTCTTATTTGCTCCGTTTTATTATTCTATTCAGAGCATGAAGGCCATAAAGACCTCAGAGGTTGAAAAATTTGACATCTGTCTTGTAGAGCATATTAATTTTTAAAAAATTCATTAAAATTAATTTAAAAATTAAAGAGTAGTATTTTATTAAAACTTGTGTGGATTACCCACTATATAAAGCTTTGGACTTAGGGGGAGTGCAGAAGATTTAATTATCTCTAATTAGGGAGAGGGTTTACAAACCTATCAATTTAAAGTGAGAAATTTAAAGAAGGTAGAAATTTTCCTTAAGTAACTGCTATGCAATAATCCAATGATGATGCTCACCCTCAAAAAAAACCCAAACAAACAAACAAAACAACAACAACAAAAAAAAAACTCAGAAAACAGCGAAGGATGAAATGAAGGTACAGAATAAGGAGGCTGGACAGCTTTCAAGCCTCATTCCAGGCAATTCTTACCATTTTTGTTTATCTTTGACTTGCCCCCTCCAATATACACATGCATACACATACACTCAGACAGAATATTTAGTACTAGCTTTACACAGAATAACTTGTAGAATACTTTTACCACCTGACAACCTCAACTTACATAAAGTATGATTTTTGAATCCTTAAAGTGATATTGTAAAGAACTCATATAAAATTTGCACATTCAAATAGTCTGGATTTTTTATTTTATGTATATTTATCATCATTCTTTAGAAACATTTGTATATTTGTTATAGCTAAACCTGGCAGCCTTGACACTAAACACCTTCTGCTGGTTGTAAGTTAAATATCTATTCATCTATTTATATCGCCTCTGTACTAGGATAAGTAGAGTCTTCTGTTGGCTCCCTTTGAAATATACACCTATTTGACTTATACTAGGAAATTTCTGTCTTTACCTCAATGCAGTATTTAATTTTCCTCATAACCTTTATTAAACAAATAATTCATTATTTTATTAGAGATTTGTCATATAGTCGCAAATTAAGTCTTTCTAAAATGTCACTTCTGTCCCACTTATTTCCTCTCTGTTTTTTATTACTATATTACTACTCCCTGAAATTATTTTTCTGTATTATTTGTGCTCTGAAAATCATGCAATCTTGTTTTTTTAAGTCATCTGCATAAAACATTTCTTTTCACGTTTGGCCATACCTATGCTTTTGGTTTTGGGCAATAACTTGCACAGTTTTTAATAGATATTTGAGAAGATTCTTCTTATTCCTGGGATACCCTTGGAATATAAATTCAGTGCTATATTTTAATCTCATGACTTTTAAAAATTTTTTTACAGAGGAGAGATTCATATGACATACAATTAAATTATAAAATTCAATGCCGGCCGGGCGCGGTGGCTCAAGCCTGTAATCCCAGCACTTTGGGAGGCCAAGACGGGCGGATCATGAGGTCAGGAGATCGAGACCATCCTGGCTAACAAGGTGAAACCCCGTCTCTACTAAAAAATACAAAAAACTAGCCGGGCGAGGTGGCGGGCGCCTGTAGTCCCAGCTACTCGGGAGGCTGAGGCAGGAGAATGGCATAAACCCAGGAGGCAGAGCTTGCAGTGAGCTGAGATCCGGCCACCGCACTCCAGCCTGGGCGACAGAGCGAGACTCTGTCTCAAAAAAAAAATAAATAAAATAAAATAAAAATAAAAAAAATAAAATTCAATGCCATTTATGCATTCACAATGTTCCACAACCAATATCTTTCTCTAGTTTCAAACCATTTTTTTTTTATTATCCCAGAAGGATACTCTGTATCTATTAAGTAATCACTCCACTTATTCCACTCCTATCCACTGGCAACCACTGAACCATTTCTGTCTGTATGGATTTTTCCATCTGGATATTTCATACAAAGGAATCATATAATATATGACCATTTTTGTCTGGCTTCTTTCACTAATCATAGAATTTCTAAGGTTCATTCAGATTGTAGCACATATCAGCACTTGATTCTCATTATGGATAAATCATATCCTATTGTAAGTATATACTATATTTTGTACATTCATCTGTTAATGAAAATTTGGATTGTGTCCACCTTTTGACCATTAAGAATAATGCTGCTGTAAACATCCATGTACATGTTTCTGTGTGAACATATATTTTTATTACTCTTGGATCTATATATAGAGGTAGAATTGCAGGGTCATACAGTAATTCTTTGTTTAACTTTGTAAAGAGCCACCAAACTTGCTCACAGTGGATGCAACATTTTAAATTATCACCAGCAATATACAAGAATTCCTATTTTTCTACATCCTTCACAATGATTACTATATATTTTTAAAATAATTATATAGCCAACCTAGTGTTTATGAAAGGTATCACACTGTGGTCTTTATTTGTAATTTCTTAATGACCAGTATTATTGTACATCATTTCATGTGCTTGTTTGCCAGTTGTATACTTCCTTTGGTGAAAAGTCTTTTTAAGTCTTTGCTCAGTTTTTAGATTTAATTGTTTATATTTTTGTTTATGAGTTAATTATACCTTCCAGATATTAAACCCTAATCAGATATAAGATTTGCAAATAGATTTTCATATTTTGTAAACTGTCTTTTCACATACTCGATAATGTTAATGTTCTTTGATACACAAAAGATTTTTTGTTAAAAGATTTTTTTATCAAAAAATGTTTTTTGATAAAAAACATTTATTTATTTATTGCTGTTTGTGCTTTTGATGTTAAATCTAAGAATTCTTTCATTGCTAAATAAAGGTCATGAAGATTTATCCTTATCTTTTTTTTAATAGTTTTATATTTTAGGTGTTATGTTGAGATGTCATATATTTCTGATCTATTTGAGTTAATTGTTGTTTCTTAAGTGAGGTAGGAGGTCCAACTTCATTCTTTTGAATGTGGCAGTTATCCAGCTATAACAGTACCATTTGATAAAGAGATTATTCTGTCCCTATTGAATAATTTTAACAACCCTATTGAAAGTCAATTGGTAGGTAGCGTGATTCCTCCAGCTTTGTTCTTCTTGTTTAGGATTTACCTGGCTATTCAGGCTTTTCTTTGGTTCGACATGAATTTAAGTTTTATTCCCAGCTATCCATGCTCATGGATAGGAAGAATCAATATGGGTAAAATAGCTGTATTAGTCCATTTTCACACTGTTGATAAAGATATATCTGAGACTGGGCAATCTACAAAATAAAGAGGTTTAATGGACTTACAGTTCCACATGTTTGGAAAGGCCTCACCATCATGGTGGAAGGCATGGAGGAGCAAGTCACATCTTACATGGATAACAGTAGGCAAAGAGGGAACTTATGCAGGGAAACATAAAACTGTCAGATCTCATGAGACTTATTCACTGTCATGAGAACAGCACGAGAAAGATCCACCCCCATAATTCAATCACCTCACACTGATTTCTTCTCATGGCACATGGGAATTGTGGGAGTTACAATTCAAGATGAAATTTGAAAGGGGACACAGCCAAACCATATCAATGACCATACTACCCAAAGCAATCTTGGGCAATTTTCAATGGGAATATGTTCCTGATTTGGCTCTCAGCTTGACTGTTGTTGGTGTATAGAAATGTTAGTGATTTTTGCACATTAATTTTGTATCCTGAGAATTTGCTGAAGTTGTTTATTAGCTTAAGGAGCTTTTGAGCTGAGGCTATGAAGTTTTTCAGATATAGGATGATGTCAACTGCAAACAGGCTTCATACTTACAACGACTTGATCTTTGACAAACTTGACAAAAACAAGCACTGGGAAAAGGATCCCCCATTAAATAAATTGTGCTAGGGTAAAGGCTAGCCATATGCAGAGGATTGAAACTGTATCCCTTTCTTATACTACACACAAAAATGAACTCAAGATGGATCAAAGACTTAAATTGAAAACCCAAAACTATAAAATGCCTGGAAGACAATCTAGGCAATACCATTCTGGACATAAGAACAGGCAAAGAGTTCATGATGAAGACAATAAAAGCAATTGCAACAAAAGTAAAAATTGACAAATGGAATCCAGTTAAACTAAAGAGCATCTTCACAGTAAAGAAAACTATCAATGGAGTGAAAAGAAAACTTACAAAAGGGGAGAAAATTTTTGCAAACTGTGCATCTGAAAAAGGTCTAACATCTAACATCTATAAGGAACTTAAACAAATTTACAAGGAAAAAAAACAATGAAAGTGGACAAAAAACATGAACAGACAACTTTTTGAAGGAAGGCAAACATGTAGCCAACAATCATATGAAAAAAACTCAACATCATTGATGATTAGAGAAATGAAAATCAAAATCACAATGAGATACCATCTGATACCAGTCAAAATGGCTTCTATTAAAAAGAAAAAAAAATAACAGATGCTGGCAGGATATGGAGAAAAAGGAAAGCTTATGCACTGTTGGTGTGAGTGTAAATTAGTTCAACCATTGTGGAAGACAGTGTGGTGATTCCTTAAAGTCCTAAAAACAGAAATACCATTTGACCTAGCAAGCTCATTACTGGGTATATACCCAAAGGAATATAAATTATTCTATTGTAAAGACACATGCCTGTATATGTTCATTGCAGCACTAGTAATAATAACAAAGACATAGAATCAACTTAAACGCCCACCAATGGTAGACTAAAAAAATGTGGTAAATATACACCATGGAATACTACATAACTATAAAAAAAGAAGGAGATCATGTCCTCTGCAGGAACATGGGTGGATAAGGAGGTCATTATTCTTAGCAAATTAATGCAAGAATAGAAAACCAAACACTGCATGGTCTCACTTTCAAGTGGGAGCTAAATGATGTCGTCACATGGACACATAGGGAGGAATAACACACACTGGGGCCTTTCCAAGGGTAGAGGGTGGAAGGAGGGAGAGGAACAAGAAAAAATAACTAATAGGTACTAGGCTTAATGCCTGGGTAATGAAATAATCTGCACAACAAACCCCCATGACACAAGTGTACCTATATAACACATCTGCACTATCTCCCTGAACTTAAATAAGTTACATTAAAAACTAAGAAAATCAATTGTCCATATGTTTGGGTTTGTTTCTGGGCTCTCAATTCTATTCTATTGATCTATGTGTCTGTTCTTATGCCAGCACCAGGCTGTTTTGATTACTGCAGCTTTGTAGTAGGTTGCCAAATTGGAAAATGTGAGTATACCAGTTTTATTTCAAATCTTCAATATTGTTTTGTTTTTTTCAGGCTCCTTTTGATTCCATATAAACTTGAGAACTAGTTTTTGAATTTCTGAAAAAAAAACCCACTGAATTTTCTACAAGTATTGAATTGAATATGTAGATCTTTGTAGAGATTATTGCTATTTTAACAGTAGTAAATCTTCCAATCCCTGAACATAGAATGTCTTTCTATTTAATTACATCTTTTACATTTTCTTTTAGCAATGATTTGTAGTTTTCAGTGGACAAGTCTTTCATCTTTTTGGTTAAATTTAGTTTTAGGAATTTTATTCTTTGAGATATTATTATAAATGATATTTTCTTAAATTTCTTTTGAATTTTTCACTTCTGATGTAAAGAATCAAACTGATTATTGTGCATTGATCTCTCATTCTACAACATTGTTAAAATTGTTTTTAAGCAAAAAAGTAATTTTTACTTTGGTTTCTTTTGGCATATATATAATGCAGGAATACAATTTCAAGGAATAATTACGTAGTAATGAAAAACATAAGGAAATTAATGGGAGGTAAGTGACATTTCAGAAATGTCACTTCTCTAAATTAACTTGTGACTATGTGACAAATTCCTCATAAAATAGGAGTTTTGTGTTTTTTTTGGCATTTGTTATCCCCTTTGAAATATTACATTAATGGGGTATAGTATATTGATTGCCTTTCTTTTGTTGACCCATCCTTGTTTATCTAAGTTCCACAGGTCTTGCTGTATAATCTTTTCATGTGTGGTTGGATTTACATTGCTTGTGTTTTGTTAAGGATTTTTGCATCTCTATTCATAACAGATATAAACATATAGTTTTCTTGAGGTATCTTTGTCTGACTTTGGTATGATGGTAATTCTGACCACACAGAATGTGTTGGGAAGTGTTATTTAATCTTCAATTATTTAGAGGAGTTTGGAGACGATTGGTGTTAATTCTTCTAAAAGCATTTGGTAGAATTAAACAAATATTAGCCCTCTGGTGCTAGACTTGTTGTTGTTGGAAGGTTTTTGCTTACTTATGGAAATTATTCACTTATAATAGGTCTGTTGAGTTTTCCTATTTTTTTTTTGTCAGGATTGTTAATTTGTATTTTTCTAGGAATGTGTCTATTATTGGGAATGTATTTTTCTAGGAATGTGTCCAGGTTATTGTGATGGCTGATACTGAGTTTCAACTTGACTGGATTGAAGGACGCACAGTATTGATCCTGGGTATGTCTGCGAGGGTGCTGCCAAGGGAGACTAACATTTGAGGCAGTGGGCTGGGAAAGGCAGACCCACCGTTAATCTAGGTAGGCAACATCTAATCAGTTGCCAGCATGGCCATATTAAAAAGTAGGCAGAAAAACATGAAAAGGTTACCCTGGTTTAGCCTCCTAGCCTAAATATTTCACCCATGCTGAATGCTGTCTGCCCTCAAACTTCGCACTCCAAGTTCTTCAGCTTTGGGTCTCAGACTGGCTTCATTGCTCCTCAGCTTGCAGACAGCCTATTGTGTGACCTTGTGATCATGTGAGTTAATACTATTAATGAATATATATATATTCATATATATGTGTGTATATATATTCATATATATGTGTGTATATATAGCTCCTATTAGTTCTGTCTCTCTAGAGAACCCTGACTAATACAGACTTTTGTGCCAGAAGTGTTTATAGAGGAATAAAATATTAAGGATGGAGTTCTTTCAATGTTTTTGGGATTTCTGAAGTTTACTGTTTAATATAATTAGATGCCAAAATGCTAAGAACTGTACTTCTAATAGTATGGAGAACACCGATGATCCTTGGTATGAACTGTTTAGAGAGTTATGCCAAATAAATGCATTTGACACTCCTGATTCATGGCTAGAGAGAGGAAAGGAGTTCAGGGACTCTGTACGTAATACCTTTGACTGAATGTGGAGAACCAAGAAACATAAAGAGGTTGGTTGTTTGCTCCTAAGTTCACTGGAAAAAGTGATGAAAAACAAATGATGAACTCAGGGATTCTAACTCTGGGCTTCAGAAGCAGATACTGAGCCTCAAATCCGCTAAGATTTGCCTGAGTGAGAGTCTTATCTCCTGTAGACAAAAAGCTGAAATAGTGAAAAATCAGATACAAGCTCTTATGCAAGTGACTGACCTGCAATGAGAGGTGCATGTACAGCCTCACCAGGTTTCTGCTGTTAGTGAGGGCATTGATCAGAAAAGAATGGGACACTGTAACTTGGAATGGAGATGTGTAGGAGGACGCTGATAAAGCTGAGAACACTGAGCTTGTAAACTCTGATGAATGGGATAATGGTGGAAGAAACATAGAGTTGGATCAGGCTGAATTTGTTGATTTGGGTACACTAAGTAAAGATTCTACATTTAATGTTGCAGCTCAGGGAGTTAAAAAAGGTTCTAAAAGTTTATTTGATTGTTTAGCTGAAATATGAGTTAAACGATGGCCCACTGTGAGTGAGCTGGAAATGCCTGATCTCCCTTGGTTTAATGCAGAGGAAGGGATCCAAAGGCTTAGGGAGACTGGGATGGTGGAGTAGATTACTCACTTTAGACCTACTCATCCCAGCTGAGAGGGCCTAGAAGATATACCCTCAGTGCTTTGCAAAATAGATTTGTGAGGGCAGCACCTCCATCTTTGAAGAGCCCTGTAATTGCTCCTCTCTCTATGTCAGATCTAACAGTGACAATTGTAGTCACTCAACTACAAAATTTAAATATAATGGGAATAATTGGATCCCAAGTTGGCAGGGGCCAAGTGGTGGCACTCAATCCTCAAAGGAAAGGTGAGTGGAGCTACCGTAATTGACAGCAGAGGCACAACAGCAATCAGAATAGTCTGAATCGTATAGAGCTCTGACACTGGCTAATTAATCACGATGTTTCTACAAGTGAAATTTACAGAAAGCCTACTGCATTCCGATCTAGCTTATATTCCTATTTAGTTTATATAAGCAGAAAACTTTCGAGTTGAGTGGACAGAAGACTAATTTTGGAATTATAAAAACAGAATCATGGCCCCTAAATCAGTTTCCAGACTTGAGCCAGTTTCCAGAGCCAGAACCCCTTGAATGAAGGGGGGTCCCTTTGAGAAAGGACCCCACCACACTACCAACAATTCATGCCATTAATGTTTCTCCCATGCTTCCCCAAGGAGACCTCTGACCTTTTACCAGGGAGCTGTGCATTGGAGAAAGTCAAATAATCAGACATTTCAGGGACTACTGGACCCTGGCTCTGAGCTGACGTTGATTCCAGTGGATCCAAAACATCACGTGGTCTCCAGTTAAAGTAACGGCTTATGGAGGTCAGGGACTTAATGGAGTTTTAACTGAGGTATGACATACAGTGGGTCCAGTCGGGCCCTGGACTCATCCTGTGGTCATTTTCCCACTGCCGGAATGTATAATTGGCACAGACATACTTTGCAGCTGGCAGAACCCACACATTGGCTCCCTTACTGGTAGGGTGAACACTATTATGGTGGAAAAGGCCTAATGTAAGCCATTAGAGCTGCCTTTACCTAGAAAAATAGTAAATCAAAAACAATATTGCATCCCTGGAGGAACTGCAGAGATTAGTGCCACCATCAAGGACTTGAAAAAAGCAGGGGTGGTGACTCTCACCACATCCCCATTCAATTTTTCTATCTGACCTGTGCAAAAGACAGATGGATCTTGGAGAATGACAGTGGATTATTATAAGCTTAACCAAGTGATGACTCCAATTGCAGCTGCTGTACCAGATGCGGTTTCATTGCTTGAACAAATTAACACATTTCATGGTACCTGGTATGCAGCCATTGACTCAGCAAATGCCTTTTTCTCCCTTCCTGTCCATAAGGCCCTCCCGAAGCAATTTGCCTTCAGCTGGCAAGGCCAGCAACACTCCTTTACTTTCCTACGTTGGGTATATCAACTCTCTGGCTATGTGTCATAATCTTATTCAGGGAGAAACTAGTCACTTTGGCTTCCACAAGATATCACACTGGTCCATTATATTGATTACACTATGCTAACTGCAACCAGCAAGCAAGAAGTAACAAACACACTGAACTTATTGGTGAGACGCATGTGTGCCAGAAGATGAAAACTAAATCTGACTAAAATTCAGGGCACTTCTACCTCAGTAAAATTTCTAGGAGTCCAGTATTTCGAGATATTCCTTCTAAGGTGAAGGAAAAGTTGCTGCATTTGGCCCCTCCTACAACCAAGAAAGAGGCACAGTTCTCAGTGGATCTATTTAGATTTTGGAGACAACACATTCCTCATTTTGGTGTGTCACTCCATCCCATTTATTGAGTGACCTGAAAGGCTGCCAGTTTTGAGAGACGTCCAGAACAGAAGAAGTCTCTGCAACAGGTCCACGCTGCTATGTAAGTTGCTCTGCCACTTGGGCCATGTGACCTAGTAGATCCAATGATGCTTGAGGTATCAGAGGCAGATAGGGATGCTGCTTGGAGTCCTTGGCAGGCCCCCATAGGTGAATCACAAGGGAGGCCTCTAAGATTTTGGAGCAAAGTCCCTGTCATCTTCTGTAGATAACTACTCTTTTTTTGAGAGGCAGCTCTTGGCCCATTACTGGGCTTTGGTAGAACATGAACATTTGACTATGGGTCATCAATTCAGCTTGCAAACTGAACTGCCTATAACGAACTAGGTGCTTTCTGACCCATCTAGCCATAAAGTGGGTCATACACAGCAGCCCTCCATCATCAAATGGAAGTGATATGTATGTGATCAGGCTCAAGCTGGTCCTGAAGGCACCAGTAAATTACATGAAGAAGTGGCTCAAATGCCCATGGTCTTCACTCCTGCCACCCTGCCTTCTCTCTCCCAGCCTGCACCAGTGGCCTCATGGGGAGTTCCCTATGATCAGTTGACAAAGGAAGAGAAGACTTAACCTGGTTCACAGATGGTTCTGCATGATATGCAGGCACCACCCAAAAGTGGACAGCTACAGCACTACAGCCCCTTTCTAGGACATCCCTGAAGGACAGCAGTGAAGGGAAATCTTTCCAGTGGGCAGCTTTGAACTGTGCATCTGGTTGTTCACTTTTCATTGAAGGAGAACTGGCCAGATGTGCGATTATATACTGATTCATGGGCTGTAGCTAATGGTTTGGATGGATGGTCAAGGACTTGAAAGAAGCATGATTGGAAAATTGGTGACAAAGAAATTTGAGGAAGAGGTATGTAGATGGACCCCTTTGAGTGGTTAAAAACTGTGAAGATATTTTTATCCCATGTGAGTGCTCACCAACGAGTGACATCAGGAGAAGAGGATTTTAATAATGAAGTGGATATGATGATTTCGTCTATGGACATCACCCGGCTTCTTTCCTCAGCCACGCCTGTCATTACCCAATGGGCCTATGGACAATGTGGCCATGGCAGCAGGGATGGAGCTTATGCATGGGCTCAGCAACATGGACTTTCACTCACCAAGGCTGACCCGGCTATAGTCACTGCTGAGTCCCCAATTTGCCAGCAGCAGACACCAACACTGAGCCCTCAATGTGGCACCATTCCTCGGGGTGATCAGCCCAACTACCTGGTGACAGTTTGATTATAATGGACCTCTCCTATCACGGAAAAGGCAGAGGTTTGTTCTCACTTGAATGGACACTTATGCCTGCTATGGGTTTGCCTATCCTGCACGCAATGCTTCTGCCAAGACTATCATCTGTGGACTCATGGAATGCCTTATCCATTATTATGGTATTCCACACAGCATTGTCTGTGACCAAAACATTCACTTTATGGCTAAATAAGTGAGGCAGTGAGCTCATGCTCATGGAATTCATTGGTTATACTATGTTCCCCATCATCCTGAAGCAGCTGGATTGATAGAACGGTGACATGACCTTTTGAAATCACAATTACAAAACCAAGTAGGTGATAATACTTTGCAGGGCTGAGGCACAGTTCTCCAGAGCATCTCATATAAGATATTGTTTTTCCCATGGCCAGGATTCCTGGGTCCAGTAATCAAGGGGTAGAAGTAGAAGTGGCACTACTCACCATCACTCCTAGTGATCCACTAGCAAAATTTTTGCTTCTTGTTCCTACAGCATTACATTCTGCTGTCTTAGAGATCTTAGTTCCAGAGGGAGGAATGCTGGCACCAGAGGACACATCAATGATTCCTTTAAACTAGAAGTTAAGATTGCCACCTAGACACTTTGTGTTCCTGCTATCTTTAAGTCAACAGACTAAGAAGGGACTTATGTTATTGACTGGGATCTATCAAAATGAAATCCGTCTACTACTCCATAACAGAGGTAAGGAAGAGCATGCAATACAGCAGATCCATTAGGGCATCTCTTAGTATTACCATGTCCTGTGATTAAGGTTAATGGGAAACTATAACAACCCAATCCAGGCAGGACTACAAATGGCCCAGATACTTCAGGAATGAAGGTTTGGGTTACTCCACCAGAAAAAAATAAATAAATAAAGCACCTGCTGAGGTGCTTGCTGAAGGCAAAGGAAATACAGAATGGGTGGTAGAAGAAGGTAGTCATCAATACCAACTATAACCACTTGACCAGTTGCAGATAAAAGTATTCATTGTCATGACTATTTCCTCTTTATTTTGTTAAAAATGTTTGTGCATGTATACACCTGTACAAAGAAAATGCCTTCATTTTGTTCTCATTTTCCTTTATCATGTGACACAAGATTTACTCACTTCATATTGTTAACTTGATGTATTTGCATTTGGGTTGGGGATTGGTGTATTTCCAGTTGTACAAAAGACAGTTGTATTAACTTAGGTGTAATTATGACCTTATTATTATCGTTATTTGAAGATTATGTATGATCTCAGGAGATGTGTATGGGATCAAGTTGACAAGGGGTGGACTTGTGATGGTTAATACTGACTGTCGACTTGATTGGATTGAAGGATGCAAAGTATTGATCCTGGGAATGCCTGTGAGGGTGTTGTCAAAGGAGATTAACATTTGATTCAGTGGACTGGGAGAGGCAGACCCACCCTTAATATGGGTAGAAACCATCTAGTCAGCTGCCAGTGCAGCCAGAATATAAAGCAGGGAAAAAAAAAAAAGGAAAAAGAAAAAATGTGAAAACATTAGACTGGCTTAGCCTCCTAGCCTACATCTCTCTCCTGTGCTGGATGCTTCCTGTCTTCAAACATCAGTCTCCAAGTTCTTCAGCTTTGGGGCTCAGACTGGCTCTCCTTGTTCTTCAGCTTGCAGTTGGTCTATTGTGGGACCTTGTGTTCATGTGAATTAATACTACTTAATAAACTGATATATGTATGTGTGTGTATATATACACGTGTGTGTATATATAGATGTGTATATACACATGTATATATACATGTGTATATATGTACATATGTGCATATATGTGTATATACATGTGTATACACATATGTACATATATACATATATATATCTCAGTTCTGTCCCTCTAGGGAACCCTGACTAATACAATTATCTAACGTGTTGGTGTGATATCATTATTTATAATCCCTAGTAATGCCCTACTTTCTGATTTTAGTTTTTGATTTTTCTCTCTTTGTCTGAGGCAATCTAACTTAAGATTTGTCAATTCTGCAGATATTTTCTAAGAACCAACTTTTGGTCTTGTTGATGCCATTTTTTTAAATTCTAGATTTCATTTACCACTGATCTAATCTTTATTATTTCTTTTCTTCTACTGTCTTTGGGTTTAGTTTGTCCTTATGTTTTTATCCCCTTAGAGTGTAAAGTTATTTATTTGAGATCTTCCATATTTTTTAATGTAAGCATTTATAGCTACAAATTTTCCTTTGAGCATTGACTTCACTGCATCTCGTAAGTTTGGGTATGCTGTGTTTTCATTTTAATTTACCTCAAAGTGTTTTATAATTTCCCATGTGATTTATTATTTAATCCATTGGTTGTTTAAGAGTGTGTTGCTTGATTTCCACATATTGGTAAAATTTCCAGTTTTCATTCTACAGTTGCTTCTGGCTTTATTCCAATGTGTTGAGAGAAGAGGCTTTGTATTATTTCAACCTTTTAACATTTATTGAGAATTCCTTATAGCCTAATATAAGTCCTATTCTAAAATATGTTTCATGTTCATTTGAGAAGAATGTGTAATTGCTGTTTTTGCGTTGTAACTATTTTTCCTTCACTGTCTCTTCTGTTTTCTTGTTTCTCAATTTTATTATTCTAAGATTATCTCTTTGTAATTGTGCTCATCATTTTATTAATGTTCTTTGCTTACATTTCCTATGTGTTCTTTTAAAACTCTTTACATGTGTTTTTGCTTACAGAGACAATCTTTATAGTTCTGAATATGCATGGGTGTATGTCGGCTTTGTTTTGTTTTATTGTACTCACAATAGTGGAAACACATATGATGATGCTTAGAATTGAACTTGTTCTAATTTTTTGATATTGTTCATTTGGAGAGTTTAATTTGGAGAGATTATCCATTGCTATAGAACACTTTATTGTCCCTCCACCAACTTATCTGTCATTTATTTATCATATATTTTATAGCACTTAAAATGTCCTAAGCTCTATGTTAATAACTGTGCGTAGAAACTCTCTGTCTGGAGAATGAGAAATGCGTGTAAAGAGAATTACCATAATGAAATTTAATTTGTGCCATGATATAGGCATTTATAAAACACCAAAAGAGAACAAGGAAAGGGGAGCTTTTTTAGAAATGTTTAGGGCACTAACAAGTGAAGATATTAGTGTATTAATATATTGTATGTACCACACATTGAAAATTGTGTATCAACTAAAATTGTAGACTATAATTATCTTGGAATTTTCTATAAAATTCTAGTATAATGCCTAGGTTTAATTGCCAAATATAGTGAGGGCATATTATTTCTTAAATATGCCCTCATATTTAAATACAGTTTTTAAAAGATCATACATATATATGATTAGAATCATATATCCTAGTTATTAATATTAAAGTTATATTCTACGTAATTCAATTACAGGTCACGAAAATATCACCTTCTTGTTCACTGAGCAAAAAATTGAACAAAGCATTTATTTGGAAAATAACCAACTTATGTAGTACCATGTGAAATGCTTCAAATATTCTATAATAAAATGGAATAGATTATAAGCATGTGTAATATTAGTACAAAGGAAACATGAGTGACATTGTAATAACAAACAAATGTTTGTAACCCTAAGTTAAATTTGATTTGGCAGACATATCCTGATTTAAATTTTTTGTTCCTGAAATGTAAAAGAAATTTATGTAGGTGCATTCACTCTTTAAAAATTGCTCTTTTTACTATCCTCTTCATTCACTCCTCTTCTTACTCCTTTATTTCTGATGCATGTTGTGTTTGTGTAGTTCTTTCTAAAAGTTTTCCCTCAAATCTAGTCTGCAAAACGGTTTTGTTATTAATCTTACACAACTAGGTTGCAGTTTTAACTCAATATAATACCTTGAGGTTATTTACCATTTGAATCATGTTTCTAGTTAGTGACATAGTCTCTAAGCAAACTTATTCCTCCAATAATGTAATAATACAAAACATTTTTCTAAGATTGAAAAAAATATGTGTTTGTTAAACAGCCAGACAAAAATTTGGAAAGAGGAAAGTACCAACAAAGTCTGCTTTGCGTTGCTTATTACATGTTGGAGAATTGGGTGTCTTTTTAATTTTTTTTATTTTTTGGTCAACCCAACCACATTACAAGTATTTTCTTTAGGTAATTGTTCATCTGAAATTCTTCCCTCTTCTATACAAATGTTCAATTTTCTCACTCTTTCTTGATCTCTCCCACTTAAAGGAGAGTCATGACAGCAGCAGATGTAGTTTAAGGAACTTAAGCCTTGGAGTAAAGCTCTGCTTTAAGGTCTTAGACAAGATACCTAAAATTTTAGAGTCTCATTTCTTTCCTCCTAAATCTACCTCGTTGGAAAAAAATAAGTAAGGAAGTATGCAACATGCATAGCATGTGGCTTCTTATAAAGTAATTCCCCATGTTGTTCAAATTTTCATGTTAATAATTATGTATCAATAATAATAATGATGACAATGACTCACCTATCTGTATAGTTGTCTTAATCTCTTTCTTCTTCCAAATTGATTATATGCTCAGCTTTTTTCCTTTCTTATTTCTTATTTCAATTTCAATCCTATTTCAGTCCAAAGCAACTTCACTAATTTAATTCCTGAAGATCAGTAACCTTCTACTAGTCAAATGGATTCAATGCATTTTAGACTTATCGATGCACATTTGATATCATATATTCAGTATGGATCTCTGTGTGTGTGTGTGTGTGTGTGTGTGTGCACGCGCGTGCGCACGCATTTTGAGATGTTGAAATTAACATCTTTTCCTTTTAGAAAATTGTCATCCTCTGGTTTCCTTCCTTATTTTCTGGTCATTCCAATTAGATCATTTTTATTCTGCAATTTTAGGATTTTTTAAAGATTCCATCCTCTGATCTCACATTCACCCATCTAATTTTTCTTGGAGATAAGTTCTAGACTTACAAGTTCTATCATCTTGTCACTAATGATTGTCATATTTATCAATAGTTTCTACTATTCATCTGTGTTCCAGATACTTACTTCTATTGTCTACTGAACAGCAAATTGATAGTATAAGGAACATCAAAATACACATAACTCAAACTACAATCAGTTTTCCTATTTGCCCTCTCTCTTCATGTTTTCTTTTATTAATAGCAACATTATCCACTTAAATTATCCAAGAAAAATTCTAGGTTAGCCCAAATTATTCTTTTTGCTATGATTGTTATATATCTTCACCGAATCCATTGATTCTCTCTCTCAAACATCTTCTGATTCTTTCATTTCTTCCTTTTTTTCTACTGTCTTCCTTTAAAATAACCTAGTAATTTCTCACATGAACTATTTTAGTAGCCTCTTACCTTTTCCCCTACTGCTTGTAATTTCTATCTTTCAAGTCATCCTCTGCATAGATGTCATATCTTTCTAAATTACAAATAGGATCAGATTAATAATAAGAATAATAGCTTTACTTAAGCAAGATAAATTAGGTCTGGAGATCTACTATATAGCGTGTGGCTACAGCTAACAACAATGTATTGTCTTCTTAAGATTTGCGATGAGAGTACATCTTATGTTAAGTATCCTTACCCTCCCTCCCTCCACACAACTCAATAATAATAAAGGAGGTGGGAAAAATTTGGGGAGGTAATGAATACTTCTATACCTTTGATGGTGGTGATAGTTTCACAGATGTATTCTATTCCCCAAATTGAAAGAGGTGTATACATTAAATATGTACAGATTTTTACATGTCAATCAACCTCAACAAAGTGGTTTTGAAAAAGAATAGCTAACAATTATATACCATTTATTAAATGCTAGGCATTGTTCTGACAGCTTTAGACATGTTATGGTCCAAAACACCATAGTGACTTGGTATAACCTGTTAAGATAAAAGTACATTTTATTATGATGACCTATAAGTCCCTTCTCATCTAAGCCTCAAACTATTTTCTATCTATATCTCCACTGCCACTGAAACAGCTCCCTTTCAATGAACATACCATTGTCTTTCATCCCTTAATGTCACTGCACAATCTATTCTTTTGAGCTAGGATTCTTGCCCCATCTCATTGGCGTGGGAAACTCCTACTCATCTTCCAAGTCTCAGTTCAAATGGTAACTCAGCCACTTACTCAGCTCTAGGAAGGATCCATGTTGCTGTTTTCTATGATAACTTGTCTATGCCTCTTTTACAAGACCTTTACCTTATTACCCTTCTTGGTTATACGGTGCCATCCACTACACCAAGTAATTGAATTCACTGACTATATTTTATCATATTTGCATCTCTAGGGCCTGGCACAGTATCTAACAAAATAAGTCCTCAATAAAACTTTCCTAAATCAAAGAGTGGACCAAGCACACAAAGGTAATCTACTTTGCCACAAAACGTACTTGGCCCAATTTATATATCTATATATCCAAAAAACAGTAACCAAATTCCTCTGCATGATTTCAATCAAGAAAATGAACTTTGTTATTAAATAAACTCATGGAATCTTTTTTTTTTTTTGAGACATAGTTTTGCTCTGTCATTCAGGCTGGAGTGCAACCACATGATCACAGATCACTATAGCCTCAATCTCCCACGTTCAAGCAATCCTCCTGTCTCAGCCTCCCAAGTAGCTGCAACTATAGGTGTGCCACCAAGCTTGGCTAACTTTTTTTTTTTAGAGAGACAAGGTCTTGCCATATTGCCCAGAATGGTCTCCAACTCCTGGGCTCAAGGGATCCTCCCATCATGGCCTCCAACCTGCTAGGACTACAGGCATGAGGCATTGCACCAGCTTCTCTCTGTCTCATATAAAGTACTAATATATTTAGTCATCTCAAAACAAAACCAAGACAAACATATAAAGTCTAGCTATATGGAATTCCATATGTTAAATTTAAAAATTCCCCTCCCTAGTTTTATTCAAGAAAATCAACACTCTAACAAAAGTGAATGAGGTCTCCCTTCTTCCCTCCCTTTCTACCTCTGTTTCTAACTTAAAGTTGTAAGATCATCACTCCTCATCTAAAAACAACAGAAAAATATAGAAAGCCTAGAAATATGGTAGTGAGACTGTAAATCAAAACCTCTAAGAAAATTCTCCTCATATAAATATAGTAAGGACAAATGTTGAACAGCAGTATGATTTAACAGAAAGAAGTCGAAGTGTGTTTTCAGAATATCTGAGTACTCTTTTTTCCTTATATCCCTTATTAACAGCATAGCACTATGTTAACCACTCTGAGCCTACTTCCTCAGCTACAAAGCAAAAACAATACTCCCCACCCCACATACTAGAAAGAATTAATTTGAGGATCAAGAGAGAGAGTGTTTTTGAAAGTGTGCTATGAAACATAATGTGCTGTACTGGAAAGTGTATATTCACTCACCAAACACAGTTCTTGCAGGCACAGATTCTCTGTTAAGCCAGAATGAAACTTGGGAGAGAATGACAGTCATGATGCAAGGCAGATATGTCTGAATCACAAAATACCCAATTTTTCTTTTCAAGTGGAAATGAGCTGTCATTACAGTGTATTCACCTGGAAGAAAAATTTAAGAAGCTCAAGGAGTAATAGTCAATAGTTTGAACATTTAAGAAATAGAAGGGATCAGAGGTAGAAAAAAAACTGATATTTTAAAAAAATACATATCACATATACACCAGGAAATTTATATCACCTTTAAAAGCCTCCTTAGCATAGCATGAGTGTTTAAAAGAAAATTTTACTATCAAGAAACCTGCAGTGCACATCCCATGATATGGTATAGATTAAGTACCTCTTATGTGAAATACGTGGAACTAGAAGTGTTTCAGGGTTTGGAGTTTTCAGAGTTTGGAAAATTTACTTTATTACAAATTGAACATCCTTAATCAAAATATATAAAATATAATATGCTCTAATGAGTATTTCCTTTGAGTATCATGTCAGCACTCAAAAGGTTTTTTTTTTTCTTTTTTTTTTTTTGGAGCATTTTGGATTTTAGATTTTCAAATTAAAGATGTTCAATTTGTATTTGTTTTCCTCTCTAAGTCATGCTTATTGACCAAAGGAATTCAGAATTCCTAAATGCTCTCTGCCAATGGCTTATTTCACTTGGTTAGGCCCCTCATTCCCGCTGGTATAAACCTCAAGTCTCTGTTTTGATTGTTCTAACTCAGTGCTCTCTGGCTCCAAAAGTATTGATCTCTGGCCACATCTCCAAGACTGATATTCTGGCCCTCATTTTCCCACTTTTAACCCTATCGCCAATTCTGAATTTTTCACTGTTATATATCTGTGCTAATTTGCTTCAGTCACTTCTATCTAATCCTCATATCTACCTTCCTTTCTGCTCCCTGTGTTTTAATTATTGCCAAATGTCGATAATTAGTCCACACAGCTGTTTTTTTGTCTTTTTATTTATTTATTAATATTTTTAAATGAAGGTGGCCCTCAGAGAGGGAATCAACTTTCTACATGGGCCTGTAGTAATTATCAGTATCAAAAGTTGGATAATCATAAATTATCTAGAATAGGGGTGAATAAATAGAAGACTAAAGAAATTATCACTTGTTAGTCGGGCACACTGACTCACGTCTGTAATCCCAGCAATTTGGGAGGCCGAGGCAGGATGATCACGAGGTCAAGAGATCGAGATCATCCTGGCCAACAAAGTGAAACCCCATCTCTACTAAAAATACAAAAATTAGGTGGGCGTGGTGGCGAGCCTGTGGTCTCAGCTACTCAGGAGGCTGAGGCACGAGAATCACTTGAACCCAGGAGGTGGAGGTTGCAGTGAGCCGAGATCACGCCACTGCACTCCAGCCTGGTGACAGAGCAAGACTCTGTCAATAAAAAAAAAAAAAAAAAAAAAATCATTTGTCAAAAGGTAAAAATTAAAATTCATTACTTTGAGAAGACACATATGTTGCAAATACATAGTGCATTTTAGGCCAGTGTTTCTCAAACTTCAATGCAACTATTAATCTTGGAATCTTGTTAAAGTGTAGATTCTGATTTAACAAGGAGTAGGGCCTAAGATTCCGAATGTCTAAGAAGCTCCCAAGCACAGCCTATGCTGCTAGCTCTTGGACCTCAAGAGCAAAAGATTTTAAACAATCTGACACACTTCTAAGTCCTTTAACCCATTAATATTATTCTTTCTTTTTTAAGAAGAATTTTACTAACCTGTACTGGATTTAATTGTCTCCTTTCCAATTGATTGGCCCAGCAGATCATATTGATTTAACCTAGAGCCATCAGGAGCAACCTGTACTGAATCAGATGCATTGTAAGTCCAAATATAAGTGACCTCTGAAGTTGTATATGCATCTATAGGAAATCAGAAAAAATAATATTTTAAGCATTTTCATAAGAACCATCAATCTAGAGCTACACAAACGGTTGTGTATTTCATGCAATCACTATATACTTTCAATATTAATACTTAAACATCACATTTAGGGCAAAAATGTCTCATTTGAATTTACTTCAATATGAGAGTTATGAAGCAGACCAAAAGAGATGATCACGACCTTGACAGCATATTTATTGCAACCACTTTGAAAGGTGAAGAGCAAATTTGTTGTTAGAGTCTATTACAATTCCTGGGCCCTGAGATGATTAGAACATCTCCTTTAGGCCAAAGGTAGCATATGAAGACACTGTGGTAAAATAAGCTCTTTAGCTTATTTATAAATAGCAATCACTCATAAGATAAAAATCATAATTCAAAATTATATTAATTTTTGGACATAAATGTATCCTAGTTAAGAGTTAAATTAGTTAGCTATCATGATACAATGCATTTCATTAGAATAAAAAGTAATTATTATAAAACATATAAGACAAATAATAATGCTATACTTGCATCAAGTTGCAAATCCTTTTAAAATCATTCTCATTTTAAAATGAGTTAATGCACACAGATATCACTAGACTACACATTCATAGCACCCCAGTTTAACTATAGATTGCCAGGAAGAGGAAAAAAATGCAACCAGATCAGACATAACTTCCTGATTTATTGGATGAAGAACTTAGCAGAAGTAAGATGACTTCAGAGCTGGCATGCAGGCAACATGTCTGGTCTTAGCCTTTCTCTGGCAGTGGCATTTTCTTACCTCTCCACGCACCACTGGGGAACAGATAACCTCTCCATATAGGCAGAGTCCCCCCCACAGTTGAATAACAGGTAATTCTTTCTATACTACTGACCTTCTGAAGAACTTCTATGCACTTTTACTCATGAGAATGTTTAGAAGTATAGTTACCCCTAGTTCTTGAGCAAAACTCAACATCACAGTCACATTACCAATTAAGGGACAGAAAGGGCCAGTTGTCTCTGGCAATAGTTCTGCCTCCAGCTCTCTAGGACACTGGAGATCTCATTCTCTGCAATCTATAATTTTCCTAACTTTAATAGCACCATACTGTGGTGACTCTGGTTCTGAAATTGATATAAAGTCTGTGATTGCAAATCAATTTCCACTCAACCATCAGTAACAATAGAGTAAATGATTATGAGTTTGTGTTTTCTAATGACATACTTGGCATTGTCTAACGGCAATGTTGTATGGTTTTCTGAATGTTGCTACTAAATGTCAGTATCAGTGAAACACCATTATCACTACATATATAGTCACCTACATTCACAATTGAATTATATTAGGTGAAGCAATTTTTGAAATAAGATTCTAAAAATGTATATATATGTATATATTTATATATGTATATACTTTTAATAGCAATTAAATGTTCATATGATTTGATATGAATGAATTTTAATTATTCTAAGGTTTAGTTTTCTAATTAAGTAATTTCAATTCATTAATCATTAATGATTGATTACACTGAGAAAATTAAACAACATTACTAATGTGAATAACTAGCAACTCATTTGTAGATCAAGTGGCTTGTTTCGTTTCCCCCATGAATACATATTCTGACTCTCCAGTAAAATTTTAAATGGCACAGAATTTAACAAAAAGATACATCAAATGATCTACTTTACGTTGGAAGGGCCTCACAATACTCTGTAGTTGTCAATAAATAATGAAGTTTTTTTTAAAGTAGAATGACATCACTTTTGAATTATAATGTTTCTTTTAAGCATAAATAAGAAAAAAAGAAACCCTATAAAAGAGATGACATTTTAAAGGCACTAATGAGATTCTGATAGGCAGCAACTCTGATTCATGCTTGTACTTCCAGGACCAGGTACAGTGCCTGACACACAGAAGAAAGATTCTCAATTCACTCTCACTAGATTAATAAATTAGGTCATAATATTTTAACTATGTTCTTTACTGCTATGGAAGAGGGAACTCTAGAGAAGAACTCAAGAGTCTATTAAGGAAAGTGACTGATTCTTCATGTGTCTTTTGAAAAAGCAGCTACTGCACTTCATTAGTTAGATAAGAATATAGTTTTGATATTTTGTGTATGGTGAAAATAATGCAGCAGAAATTTATGCAGTGCAGATTAAAGCCTCTCCCGGAAAAAGGGAGTTATATACATCAACACACATATAAGCCAAGAGGTCATAATAATGTTTCTCAATAAAGTATCAAGGGAGAGAAAGACAGTTTTACAAAATTCATTAGGAATTCCACTTCTAAATTAAGCTACCATTAAATAATCTTGTTTGTGTTAATTAACCCATTTTTGAGTCCTATGTTGCATTAAGCAGATGTATACCAACTGATTCTTAATATTTGGTACCCAGGAGAAATACTCCAAAATTATTTTTACCTATCAATTTTTAATCTGAAAGACAATTTGCAGCTTCTTTTGGTTTAATGAATAGATTATCCCTAGACTTTCATTCAGAAATTCTAAAATCAAGTTAAACAACAAGGAAAAATTCAAAGATGTGCAGCAATAGGAATAAAACAAAACAGGACTGAATTTAAAATTGTAAGCACACAGAAAAAAAATGCTTCTTTTGATTGAGGACAATGACAAAGTTCCTGAAATCCAATCATTTTGTGGAGTAGGGGTAGGGAAGAAGAGGGCGTTCAAGTAAAGAAGGAATAAATGAATAGAAGAAAAATTCACAGCTGCTTATGCCAAATTTTGTTATGCCAACATTGTCAGCTTTGACTTGGCTTGTATATTATTCCACACTGGTGTTCATACTTTTAATACTTATGCATCAAGCACCTACTACAAGCAAAGACAATAAAATAACATAAAATTTTCTATTCAGTGTGTCAGAAAATAAATGTGAAGAAAACAAAATTAGTGTTAATTACTTAAACAAAAAATGTCTAGCAGCAAACTTCATTTGTTGCTCATAGCTCCTTCTGGGTACAGAAAACTATATTCTCAAGCATGCGATATTTCTGCACTCCATAGATGAAGTATAAGAGATTTTTAAATATTATTTAAATATTTTCAAGTGTGCTTATTTCATTTGCAGAACCGGGACATCCATCACATCACTTATATTTGATGACTTAATAACAATAGCTTGTCGACTGAAAAAAAAAAAAAAAAGTCCTTCTTACAACATGATTACATCTTGAATTAATCTCTTCTTTGGTATCAAGGCTTTTCAATTTTTTCTATAATGCCACTTATGTAATAGAAATAACTCTTTCTCTGCTGCATCTGCTGTGGTTTTCTCAGCATCATGTTTACATAGTATAACATGGTTGACTATCTTAAATAATGTTGGAAGAAATGCCAGTACTGAAGTTATGGTTTCCATGGCAATAAAAGAAGGCTTTGTAGTTAAATAAAGAGGAGATTCTCAAAGAAAATTGAGAACTGACACCTTTTGTAAGAACAAACAAGATTTCAATTCTTGTACCACAAAAGTAGGATCATCAAAATAATTAGAGGGTTTTGCATTCATATGAGCCACCATTCTTCCATTTTCTTTTGCTTAATACAGTTTATGAGAAGGCACACTATTCAGTGATACATAGTTTTAATCAGGTGAGAGTACTGTATTTCTACTCAACAATGAAGAAAAAGTCAGAAAGTGTTCGGAAGGGACAAAGATGAGTGTGCCAGAAAAATCAGTCTCTAAAAAGGTCAGGCAATAGGACTCCCTCACACAAGAGAGAGGCTGCTCAGCTCTGTTCCTGGATTTATGCTGAACCTATCCAGAATGTCATATGGGACTAGGGAGATGATTTGACCTTCTGACTTTTCAATTATTCTGGAAGTATGAATGCATCTTCTTGAGATACAAGATATAACCCCTCTGACCTAAAGAAGAGCTAACTGCACAAATCCTTTTCTGAAATGTCCTATGTACATAGAAGGTGCCAGAATGTAGCAATGCAGCTACATTATCTCCTTTAATTTAAGAAATAAAAAAGAAATCCTTCCATTAGTTACAGTAGAAGACAATGACACAGACTAAGCTTCTGTGCATGTCATTTGCAACAGGCTGATTGCCACTTTAATAAACAATAGAATCTATCCTTTCCAGTTCATTCTTAGTTGATAAAAAAGCAACATTTGAGTTTTTAATGTTCTAGCACTTGGAAAAGAAGGTAAATTACAGTCCTAAACTTCAAGGAACTCTTGGTCTAATTTTACACATGTACTAAAACACATGATATTCTGTATTAGCAGTAAAAATAGGTTATAATTGTTTAACATCGTGATTAAATTATAATAATATTTGAGAGATGTTCCTTAAGGAAAATTAGCATGGCTTTTACTTCCATATCTTATTGACAATTGTTGATCATCTCATAATTTGAGGAAAAAAACTAGACAATTAAGCAGTGCTGCTGAATTTCCCTGATATTATTGACCCAAAACATGTACCTTCATCCCTGTACTTACAACTGCCAAATTTCAGAGGACATGAATGAGCATCCATTGGGAAATCCTCCAAGTGCATTGGGCATTCAGCTTGAACTGTAAGCCTAAAAGTCAAAATTCCACTATTTGTTTAAGTATATTGGTAAGTCAAGAAAAATCACTCGTCATTACTGTCAACAGCCTGGATAGAGGTAGAGTCTTCATCACAGCATTTTATTAGGCTCATTAATATTTAAACAATCTTTTGTTCATTCATGTTTAGGCGATCCCTCAGAAGACACTGACATATACAAATTATTAGTATAAATGAAAATAATAATTAAAAATATACTTTAGCCATTTTAGTTTCTTAAGAAGTGAAGAAATTACATATTCATTTTAAAGGGCTTTTTCTCATTAAGCTCATGTTTAACACTTGAAATCTTAAGGACAAAAAGTACTCTATCATTAAAAGAATGCTATTGTCTCCATTATCTCATCAACAAACATATAGCAAAATTGATCAAAGGATTCAATATTAGTTCAGAGGAGCTCCCTTCAACATATGTGAATTCTGAATTAATACTGTACACTGTATATATATTCACAGTTATACACATAATTCTAGATATAAATACATACACAGATGTATTTCCTAGAAATAACTTTATCAAGTTTAGATTGTTGGATAAATTATAAACACAAATTACGAATGTTAAGTATATATTTTTCTGTATCTACATGATTGCAACAAAGAGTAATCATAGAAAATATGATATAATTCAAACTTCCAATTATTCCATTTCATGTAAAGACAAAGTGGATATAGCATGTACTAAATAAAATTTATAGAGAAATCTGTTATAAGGAGCAAAACAAATGTGATCACAATTCGTTATGGCTTAAATTCTAAGAGAATGTTTAAATAGAACCTTAGACAATATATTCCAAAGTTCTATGTGTCCTGTGCCTGCATTTTATTTAAACCCTAAAGTTTTACTTATTGCCTTAGTTCATAGAAATGATCAACATACAAAGTCAACAGGGGCATTGCATCTGAATACATTGCAAGATCCAGAGAGAGAAACAGAGGCAGAAAGACTAACTAGCACTTCCATTTAGGCAATGAACAATTTAGTAATGAGTCCTCAAGAAATTTTTCTTTGAAGATCAGAAATAGCATAGGACTGTATTGTTGTCCCGTTTTAAATAACTTTCATAACCGAAATCTAGCACTTATGAAATAATAACACATCAAATAACTGGAATACTTGTTTCTGTCTATATATAATGCTGATGTCAGATATCTGTTTTAAATCTTTTATGAAATATTTTAGCTTCAGATTCCACATAATCTTACTAGATTTGTGATATTTTTCTTACATAATACAAGTAACTTATTTTACAAAAGTAATTCATGAATATGCTTAAGATGTAATAGGTTTTAGGATCAACAATTATTCTGCAAGAAAATTTTATTAAAGTTTAAATCATATAAACAATGCTATAGGATACTTTTTGAATTACAAAATGGCAATTTCATATGGTTCAATCCAGTACATGTTTATGGTATCCAATATACTTGTAAGCCTTATTAAATAAAGCTTTCTCTCTGAATTTAAAATAGTTATTTTTTCTTTGGAGTAACTTCATAAGGAGAATTAAAATATTAAATTAGCCTGGGCATGGAGGCTCACGCCTGTAATCCCAGCACTTTGGGATGCTGAGGTGGTTGGATCACCTGAGGCCAGGAATTTGGGGCCAGCCTGGATAACATGGAGAAACACTGTCTCTACTAAAAATACAAAATTTAGAGCGGCATTGTGATACGTGCCTATAATATCAGCTATTTGGGAGGTTGAGACGGGAGAATCACTAAAACCCAGGAAGCGGAGGTTGAAGTGGGTCAAGATTGCACCACTGCTCTCCAGCTTGGGCGACAGAGAAAGTCTCCCTCTCAATAAATGAATAAATGAATGAATAAATAAAGTCTTACTTTGAAATAACAAAAATTTTGATGGGATATCTGATAAGATATTAAAACTGTATGTTGACACAAATAAAATTCAAGTCATATTACTAAAACTATACTTAATAAAAACATCATGTGAAGAATAACCAAAAACATCAATTCATAATAATAAAGGCAATTCTTAACATTTAAAGAACTAAGATGAGACTCAAACTCATAAATACTATTTGTATATAGTTTTTTTAAATCAAAACATTTGCAAAGCATATTATGGGTACTTCAATAATCTGGTAGAAAACACTCAACTTTTGCTAATACCTGGCAGCTAGATTGACTGGTTGTTTAATACATGAAAATTTCTTAGTATATAAATGCATCACATCAAATCTAAAAACATACCTCATTGTATACAGCAGAGTCCCATCATCCTGAATTCGAAGTAACTTATTTGGCATTGTCATATTATGAGCTACTGATTTTTTCCCATTGTGAAAAAAGGTATCTGGAGTCCAGATTTTGCTAGCCATTAAATTGTTTAGTCGAAGGATGTTCATAGGACCTTTAAATTTTAAACGTTCATCTTTCCATTTTTGTCGAAAGAAAACATCAATTGTATATTCCTGAAATAAAAAGTATAATTTCTTTGAAAATAGTAAATGTTGTACACACAAGACACTATAAAATTCCAATAAAATAATATTCTAATTAATTTAAACAGAGAGCGAGCTATATTGAAAGAAAAACATTTTTAATCAGAAAAATTACTCCTTTGTCTTATCAATACATGTTGCCACATACAATGGGATAAAGTATGTCTGTGGATACTATTAGCTATATAGTCCTCTGAAAAGAAAAAATATCACTTTGGCCTCTTTTAGTTGAACAAGGTCTCAGTCAGACTGCTCCACTGCATCCTGTAGTTTAGAACTGCTTGGAGAGGGGATAAGCTTGGGCAGGGTCTGGCTGATTTATTTTAAGTAGCCTATTTCAAGAAAAAATGAGTAGGCATCTTTCCCAGTAGCAAACAAACAAATAAATAAATAAATAAATAACATTTTTAAAAATTAAAAAGAAAAAAAAACCCACAACACTTAAGCACACTGTCAGATCTGTATGAATCACCATCTCCCGTTGCCAAAGAAACTGTCAATTATCATATTTATTTTTTAATCCTAAAAAATGGTGAGAACATGATAAGGTTAGCAAGACTGTCTTAGGAGATAATTTCAATAAAGTTTATTTATGAAATTAGTTGTAATACAAGCACTTTACAAGTTTTTAGAATACTTCAATTATGACTATCTTGCAGGGAAACTCCCTCATGTTAAAATGTACTTTAAAATATTGTTACAGACCCAGTAGTGATCAGGTCCTCTATTATTTTTCTCCAAATTTTAACTTAGATGAAACTCTCTTTCTCTCTCTCTCTCCTTACCTCTGTCTCTACCTTTACCCTATCTTTCTTAAGGTAATGTAGACATTTTAAATGAGATACACAATGCACGACTGTAAATACTATTTACAATCCACTGGATGTTAACTTTTTTGCCAATATATGTTTGTACAAACATGCTATAAATAATTAAAATGTTCAATTACACACCTGAGATTGGAAGTTCAGAAACTGTCCTTTGAGCACAAAACCATAGTCATTACATATTTGAAAATAAACAATGCAGCAATGCCAATTTTACTAAATCAATGTTTGCAGAAAAGAACAGATTGGCCATATACTTATAAAATAGAAAATCATTTGTACAAATCTGAATCAAATACGTGAATCCCAGTGATCCCTCAAAACTTGAAACTGTGATGATACTAACAAGTGAAAATCCTGGGTAATGACATGTGGGTAGGAAATGAACAGAGGTTCTGGGCTGTTAATCCTTAAAGGAATATTCCATAACCTTATCCACACTCACTATCATCTAGTTATCTTTTTTAATGTTTAACTCTAAACATTAAATGGAACTCTAAAATCAAAAAATAATGAACAAAGAGATGAGTCTTTGCACTCTAAGTTTCATGTAGTATTTCTTTTTTAGCTGGGATTCCTCAAATACTAGCCTAACGTGACTACATATGATTCTTGCTTACTTTTCTAGACAAAATTAATGAATTTTAAAACTTTTTATAAGACTTCAAATTCTATATTTCATTTCCGTAAGATGAGGGTATGTTTTATCTGTTTCAGAAGCTGTTGATATGACAGTCATTTTCTGGAGGTCAACCACACAGGAAATACTTAGAGTTTACAAACAGGAAGTTGCAGGTGATTTTTTTTTTTTGTTTTTAATGACATATTTTACTAATTTATTTTTGTTTTTAATAACTTTTATTTTAGATATGGGGTCATATGTGCAGGTTTGTTACATGAGTATATTGTGTGATGCTGAAGTTTGGGACACTGTCATCCAGAGAGTTAGCATATTACCCAATAGTTAATTTTCCAACCCTTGTCCTCCTCCCTCTCTCTCCGCTCTAGTCCCCAGTGTCTATTGCTGTCATCTTTATGTCCATGAGTACCCAACGTTTAGCTCCCACTTACAAGTGAGAACATGCTTTATTTGGTTTTCTGTTACTGCATCGATTTACTTAGTGTAATGGCTTCCAGCTGCATCCATGTTGCTGCAAAGCAATGATTTTGTTCTCTTTTAAGGCTTCCTAACATCCCATAGTGTACATGAATCAAATTTTCTTTATCCAATCTGTCACTGATGGGCATCTAAATTAATTCCATGTCTTTTCTATTGTAAATAGTGCTGCAATGAACATATGTATGCATGTGTCTCTTTGGTAAAACGATTCATTTTCTTTTGAGATATATAACCAGTAATGGGATTGCTGGGTTGCATGGTAGATCTGTTTCAAGTTCTTTGAGAAATCTCCAGACTGCTTTCAACAGTGGCTGAACTAATTTACATTCCCAGCAACAGTGTGTAAGTATTCACTTTAGTCTGCATCTGTTTGTTTGTTTTTTCTAACATTTTAATAATGGCCATTATGACTGATAGAAGATAGTATCCCACTGTGGTTTTGATTTCTGTTTCTCTGATGATTGGTGATGTGAAGCGTTTTTTCATCCGTTTGTTGGCTGCTTGTATGTCTTCTTTTGAGCAGTATGTGTTCATGTCTTTTGCCCACTTTTTAATGAGGTTGTTTGCTTTTACTTGTAGAATTATTTAAGTTTCTTAAAAATTCTTTCCAGAATTATTATTCATCTTTGAGGTCCCACAGTGTCCCAAGGTGTGCCCTGCCAATCTATCTAACATAGTTTGAGTCTTTTTCTCCCACCCTCACCATGCAAACTCATGTTATGCTCTAGGCAACTGCAACAATCCCCACTCCTTGTCATTCCTCAAATAGAGCAAGTCCTCCACCTGCCTCAGTCCCTTGAACACCTGCAAAAAAAAAAAAACATAGCCAGCTCTCTTTGTATTTCTATAGGGCTCTTCATTCTTTCAAGATCATCTATTGCAATTATACATTTGCTTCTCTGCCTCCCAAACAGCTTATAAATCCTCAAGAAAGGAACCATGGCTTTCATTTGTGCTTATTTTCTTTTTGCTTCTCAGACATACACAAGAGTGTAAAGAATATTACAAACAACTTGTAACCATCACCTAGCAGAAATGTCATCACAAATATTATTGAAGCCCTTCCTCTTCTGTTTATCCCTTCTCAATCACAGTCCCCTTGTCCCTGAGGAAATAAGTATCTTAAGTTTAGTGTATACCATTCCCATACATGTACTTTCACATTTAGTGTGGAGAGAGAGAGAGAGAGAGTGTGTCACATTTTAAACATTGATATACATGTATATCATACCTTGTATATTACCTTGTGTATTTTTCTGATACTTGCATCTTTTAGCTACTTTGCCGAGATTTACTCATGGCAATATATCTAGCCCTCTGATTTATTTTCATTGCTTTATAGCATTATATTGGAAGACAAACTTCACAATATCATCATCATTTTTCCTTATCCTTTTTCTCTCATTTCTAATCTTTCACTGTCACAAACAATATTGCTACAAATATTCTTGTTCAACACTTGTAATACAAAGGTATAAGAAGAGTTACTCTAGACAAGAGGTCAGCAAAGTTTTTCCATTAAGGGTTAGTCAATAAACATTTAGAATCTGTAGGCCATATGGTTAGTATCACAACTATCCAACTCTGCCACTGCAATGTGAAAGCCACCGTAGATTGCATAAATGAATGAGCATGGCTATGTTCCAATAAAACTGTTTACAAATATAGGCAGCTGACAGCTTTTTTTCCCACAGGCTGTAGTATGCTGACACTGCCCTAGACTAAATCCATAAGTAAGATTACTGGAATTTCATGTATGTGCATCTTCAAAATAACAAGGTATTTTTCAATTGAAATCCTAAGTGGTGTGTAAATTTATATTCTCACTAGAAGTAGATAAATGTTCTTGTTTATGTACAACTTGGTAGAGACAGAATATTTCATTTTAGACATGATTAGTGTGAAAGGGGTCATGGTGTAATCATGTGGATTTCTCTGTTAATTAGTAACAAATAATATATGTTCATGTTTGTTAAAAATTCTAGTTTTCTCTTCTATAAATTGTTCACTTAATCTACTCAGTTTCCTTTTAGGTTGTCTGTCATTTTCTTACAAACTGATGATAATTATTTATATAGTTTCTATACTAACACTTTCTTAAAGAATATACAACTTAACAAGAATCACACTAAAGATATCCAAAATATCATAAACATATTCCCATGTTTCTTCAATGGATATAAAAGCTCTGCCTTTTACATGAAGGCCTTAAATCCATCTTGTATTATTGTATATGATATGAGATCAAGGTCCAACTTTTTTTTCTAATAATAGAAAACTAGCTTTATTAGCACCATTTATTGACTGGTTTATTTTTTTCCCTATACATATGCAATGACATTTCTATAATATATACAGTATCCATATGGGTATGGATTTGTTTCTGATTTCCATTTTGGTTTTTTATGTACCTATCCATAGTTCAATTCCATAGCCATTATTATAATAATTGTATATAAGGTTTAATTAACAATATTCTCTTTATTGTCCAATTGAAGCTATTTTATAATTTCCATCATGGCTTTTCTTTTTCTTTACATAGAAAACATTTTTAATTGTGTTTTTATATTTCCAAGTGTATTGGTTTCTTTCATTTATATTTCATCGTTAATGTTTGATTTTACTGCAGTTGTAATAAGATATTAGACATTATAAAATAATTTTTTGCAATTCATTGAACATTTAAGAGTTTTTTGTTGTTGAACCTGACCATTTTCATCTTTTCATGATAATTCAGTTCATTTATGCCTATTGTGATTACTAATATTGGACATGTTTCCAGGCTGTATTTTTTTAGCAGTGAATTAAAATTATAAGGATAGAAGAGATAACATATTGGACTTTACATGATCAACGAACAAAAATAAAGGAAGAACTCTAGAAAATTAAAAGAAACAATAAAAGAACACACACTAAAGCACACACAAAGTATAAGGAAAGAAAAGTATCAAGCTAAAAGAAAATGTAAGAAGTATGTAGAAATCAACAATATCAAACATTACTAAAAGGTAATAATGGCTTAGAAGTAAAGAGTGTAGAAGGCAGAATGCAATGAGTTGAGTGAACACAGGGTACAAGTGAGTGAAGAGTAGAGTTCTCGCCTCCACTCTTGCATTTAAATGCCAGTAAAGGAAATCTAGTTTTACCAGTAAAACCTAGAGACTAGCTAATACAGGTTAGCTATTGTTGTATTAAAAAAATAAATAAATAAAACAAAGAAAATGCAGGAGCTTAAAATAACAACCATTTATTATTCGTTTAGAAGTCATGAAGCTGGAAGTTGGTTGATCTCACCTGGGCTCAAGTTGACCTTAGCTGAGCTTGCTCACAGGTCTCTGCGTTAGGTGGCCATTGGCTGATCTAGGCTGTCACTGTGTAGGGCTGCTGGAGCAACTCAGCTCAGCAAGAACTGTCTCTTGTCCTGCCTCACAAACCACTGGGCTAACCTGGCTTTTCTTTCTCTCGACAATGACAGAAGTACAAAACAACAAACTCCAATGCACAAGCCCATTCCAAGTTAGTGCTTGTGTGATATGTTTTAACAGCTCATTGGCTAAAGCAATTTACATAGTTAAATTGATGGATAATTGGTATAGTAGGTAACCCCAACTCTCAGTGAGTGGACACTACAAAATGAGATGGAAAAACATGGCTATAGGAAGGGGTAAAGAACTTGAGCCAGTATTTCATCATTGCAACCGAACACACTAGGCCTCTGTAAGAGAAAAGTAAAAGATATTGGTGAATGAATAAAGAGTTTGAAGTCATCTGAAATTTCAATGAAAGTCACATGAGTCTAATCTCAAGGAGGCAGGTTGGTTATAACTTAGTAAATATGACTATTATCAACTGTATTTACCTAAGAAAAGAGCGAACCTTTAAGTGGAAGCAGGGTAATCAGCTTAGGACAATGGCTTACAAAATAAAGTGTGTATATCCATTTGGGTGCAGGAAGAAAATATTAGAATCTCGATTTTTATATATCACTTTAAATATAAAAAGTAAATGAAATTTTATAAAAGATAATATATGGAACGATATAAACATTATTAAGAGTAAGAATGTAAATAAGTAAATTAAGGTCATGTTTATAAGGCATTCTATGGGAAGAGAAGTGGCAACAGGAAATGGGGGAGTGAATGCATTTGTTATCAGTGTACTGTGATTGTGTCTAGTTAGGTGAATTTACAATACTTACTTTTGATTAAATTAGCTCTAATGAAAATAGGCAATTGGCTTCAGAAGACTACTGATAAAACACCATGGAAGAAAGTAATAATTATGCAAACGAAGTGGAAAACAAGAAAAAGAAATACAACACTCTGTCTAATATGAGCTCTATAGGAGCCAGGTTAAAAAAATAGCAAACAAATAAACTCTAAAAAAACTCCAAAAAAAATTTATAATTATCAGTGAGGCTATTTAAAATATTTAAAATATGGGTTTTATTTATTTATTTATGCATTGGGGAGTTATACCTGATATAAATGATGAATTGATGGGTACTGACGAGTTGATGGGTGCAGCACACCAACATGGCACAAGTATACATATGTAACAAACCTGCACGTTATGCACATGTACCCTAGAACTTAAAGTATAATCAAAAAATAAAAAAAATAAAAAATAAAAAAAAATAAAATAAAATATGGGTTTACACCCACTGTTTATAGCAATAAGTTTCGTCTTAAGCACATGTTGTAATTTAAAATACTGGTCCATGATAGCATCAGACCATCATTTTAAAAACTAATAATCCAGAACACAAGGACAAATACCAAAAGTTGATGAGTGGTTTTTTAAATATGAGCATCATAATTCAGTAACCAATAGTCAATGACATACTTCCTAAAGTTGAATCTATAATAGTTGTAAAGGCAAGTATTAATGTGATATAAATTTAGAATCATATCTTTTAATTGCTACAACATAATGTATTTAAGAAAAATATTTAAAACAATAAACTGCACTTAAACATTAATTACTAGAAATATAAAAATTTTAAGTGGGAACAAAAATAAATGTATTTCTTTGATAAATATAATTATTCCTTAAAATAAATATTTATTTTTAAAAGTTCACTTTAGTCCATATTTTATATTTTTATATATTAGTGTAAAATATAGGTATAGATATATAGATACATAAATATAGCTGAATAACTAGTTTTTGTATGTTTTGCTTTCTAGATTAAAAAGACAGGGAAAGAATTCATTTCAATAACATAATGTTCATTGCATAGCCACTAACTACAACAAGATTTCCAAATAATTTTCATATGATTCCCTTAAATGCTTGTAAAATGCACACTCTAAGTATTTGAAAAGAATATTCTTGAAAAGTGCATTTAAAATTAACTTCAGATTTTTCATGAGTACATACTAACAGAGTTATTACTTGATTTGTGTTTTATAAGAAAATTACCAAAAAAATTTAAAAAATGGTCTAACTCCTTCATACAAACTTAAAGGCTTAGATCCATGAACTGAGATTCTAAAAGAAATTAATAATAAAAGGCTGAATTACACAATGCATTGGAGAATACACATACAACTAAAGTGCAAATTTAATAAGAAACAAAAAATCACAAGGATAGATCAGCTTGCATGTATCCTATGGCTTATACACAGGAGAAGTGAGACTGACTGTTGGGTGACACTAAAGAGTTGAAAAATCCATACACTCCAAGATTTCAAAAATTCCTTACAGGAAATTTAATCAAATTTCCTACTCTCACAGATGGGATTATAGAAAAATTCAATGAATTTCCTGTTTTCAAGTTTGTTAGTGACCAAACCCAGACAAAGATGCAGTTTCCAGTCAAATGTTTTTGCCACTACTAAAAATCTCCATTTATACAGTAAACGCCTTCAGTGTTATATCCATAATTTGTCCTGGAAACAAGGAAATCACTCTCTATAAGCCATTGCACAGTTTATCATATAAACTTGATTTTAAGGACACATTAACTTAATGAAGGCACCATATTTTTTACTGCCTGACTACATTAATTATAAATCAATACTTGCAGCCAATTCCTGAAGAATCTTATCCACTCACTAAAACACAACTAAATTGTAGGACTGCTCCTGGAGTGATTTCTCATTTACTTTGATTTTCTATATTTATTTAAAAATAGTAAAACTTACTACATTATACTCTTGTGGTTAATAAAGGCTAGTCTCCCTTGAGTAAATTCCAATCAGTGTGTTTCTTCTATAATGAAGAACATGTAGTCTATGAAGTAGATCTATAAACAATGTAAAAAATTATCACCCTTGGAATATGCAAGAATAATGAAGCTCAAATACTTTCAGTTGGTAATCAAAGGGGGCTTGACAACAAATTTAGCACAGTATTTGCATTGCAAAAAATTGTAAAGAAAAATGAGAATCTTAAGAACAGATCAGCAAAGCGCCAATAAACTCAATTAGTACAAGCCTTATTACGCAAAGAAGTTCACATAAACTACAGTTGCAGAACAACATAGCTACTGCACATTCAAAACATTGTGGACGTAAGATGTTTGGACATTCTTTTTGGAACCAGGGGCCAGGTAAATTTCACTAACAAACTAGAAAATGATGCTAAAGATTCATATTCTAACAGAAAATAATTATATCTAATAAAAGTATTCAATATGATTACTAGTTATAGTAGACAGCGATTTACTTTGATATAATATGTGTCATTTGAAATTCATAACAACTTTATTGCATATGCAAAATTATCCCAATTTCACAAGTGGAAAATACTTCAAAAGCAATATTTACTTAAAAAAAAGACAGAGAGGAAAAATTTGGTCTCAAATTCTGTGTTTCTAAATACCATGGTCTTTTCATTATACCATACATAAAACAACACTTGAAGGCAGAATGTCAGAATAAAATTTTCTTCTTTCATAGATCAATAAATGGACATTACTCATGGCTTATGAGAAGTTACAGGAAGAACTAAGTTATAGGGCTGAGACTGGAGTTTTGGAATCTCTGAAAAGGATATTTTCTTCAAAGCCTGATGTTGGAAAAACTGAAGAGCCATACACACTATAATTAAATTGGACATCTATCTTATCCCATACACAAAAATCAACTCAAGGCAGACTAAAGGTCTAAATGTAAGACCTGAAACTAATAAAACTCCTAGAAGAGAAGATAGGCTCTTTGACATTGATCTTGGCATTGAGTGTTTTGAACATCACTCCAAAAGCTCAGGCAACAAATGCAAAAACAAACAAGTTGGCATACATCAAACTAGAAATCTTCTGTATAGCAAAGGAAACAATCAACAAAGTATAAAGGTAGTCTTATGGATTGGGAGAAAATACTTGCACATTACATATTTGATAGGACGTTAATATCCAAAATACATAAGGAATTCACGCAACTCAATAGTTAAAGAACAACCTATGGGCAAAGAATCTGAATCAACAGTGCTCCAATAAAAACACAAAAATGGTCAATAATTATATAAAGAGGTGCTCAACATCACTAATCATCAAATAATTACAGATTAAAATCAGTATCACCTCACACCTGTTAAGACGGTTATTATCAAAAAGATAAGAGACAACAAGTGTTGGCCAGGGTATGGATAAAAGGGAATCTGAGTACACTGTTGGTGGGGATGTAAATTGGTGCATCCATTAGGAAAAACAATATTGATATTCCTCAAAATGTTAAAAGTAGAATTACTATATGGCCCAGGAATCTTTCTGTTAGGTATATACCCAAGAGAAATGAAATAATGACCTTTAAAGATATTGGCATTCACATGCTCATTGTAGCATTATTCACAATACCCAATATACAAAAACAATCTAAGTGTCTGTCAATGCATGAATAAGTTATTTAAATATGGCATATATGTACAATGAAATTCTATTCAGTTTTAGAGAAGGAGACCCCGTCATTTGCAGCAATATAGATAAACAAGGAGGGCATTATACTAAGTAAGATAAGTCAGACACAGAAGGAAAATACTGCATGATCTCACTTATATATGGAAAAAGGGAAGGGAGAAAGGTAGGTTGGTTGGTTGAATACATAGAATAAAATGATAGCAGTTACTGGGGTGGGATGTGAAGAGGGAAAAAAATAGGGAGGTGTCAATCAAAGGACATAAAGCTTAGACACATAGTACGAATGTCTACAGATCTAAGGTAAAACATAAGGACTATAATTTTTGTATACTGGAAATGTAAGTGCTCTTACTGTAAAAAAGAAAAAGGAAACTATGCAAGAATGTTAATTTTACTTGACTGTAGTAGCCACTAACTATTATAAGTGCATTGAAATATAATGTACATCTTAAATGTGCATAATGAAAAATCTTCTTTGCACAATTAAAACTAAGTCAAACACGAAATCAAATAATAATAGTGATACATATTAAGTAAGAAGAAATAGATGTTAAAAGCACAAGTTCTCAAGTTGGATAGATCACGGTACCTGACTTTGAGCAGGGTGGCTAGCCTTTCTTTATATCAGTTGACTTATCTGTAAAATGGTAAGAAAAATAGAACTTACTTCCTAGGACTCTTGTAAGGATTTAGTGAGATAATATTTGCAAAGTTCTCAGAAAATGGTTTGGACACCAAGGATGATATTCTGGCATAAATCATCTTCAAAAGATCCTTCTCCCTCTCCCTATACTCAACAAAAGGGTGGCCAGACAAGGTAGAGACACCCAGCAATTAAAGGTCATAAAGTTCCAGAGGTGGGGGCCACACAGGATACCACAGATAATGCCATTGGAGAATAAGCCACCTGTGTTTTTGGTGACTGCAATAAGGAGGTCACTGAGAAGATAGCACAAGTATGCTCCATGGGAGACCCAGTATTCATCTACCAACCATATATTGCTAACAGAGAACTACAATAGAACCAGTTCAGTAAAAAGGTATATTCACCTTTTACTACTCTCCTTTACCCTTGCAACAACTTTGAAAAACACAGAAAAAGAAGAGGAAGAGTGGATCTTGGCCTGTCCCCACAGTACATCCCTTACCTGTGAAAAATGCATGGAAAAGGAGAGAACATCTAGATGGCCTAAGAGACTGATGCTGAAATTAGTCTGGACTGGACTCGTTAAGCTATAGTATGCACTGAAGCATTGCCGTAATGTGAGGAAGAGAGTTTGAAAGAATAAAATCTTGTTGATTTCAGTCTCCTGAATCTCTAAAGCCCTTGGGATGAAGTACAAACACTCTCACAGCCTCCAAGGCCCTGCACGATCTCTTCCTCTCTACCCCTCTAGCCTTGCCTACAATCATCCCCCACCACATCCACACACCCACACCCCAACACACGCACCCCTCTATGCTGCCACAATTATGACATAAGTACGTGTCAGGCCTCTGATTTATCATGCTGCATTTTACTATGCAAACTCACTAACCTCTGTTGATCAGTCTTCTCTATCCCCTCCCTGCATCTAGACAACTTTTATTCCACACTGAGAACAAGGATCCTGACCTCGCGACCACCTTCTTCAATGCTGTGTCACCAGCATCTAAAAAACTACTTGGAACATAGGAAATAAACAATACTTTGCCTATGAATAAATGAATAAGGGGAGTCATTGTAAATTTAATGTAGTATGAAGGATACTGAGCCATAAGGTTTCTGATGAGACATAAGAAAGGCATCATTAGCAGAGGCAGATGGCAGAAGAGCTCTCAGATGTCTTATGGCAGCAATCTGCAAACAACAAGCTAATCCTTAAATTCACAGGTGTCAAGTTACTTTCGTTCGTGTGTTTGGATGTGTGCATCTAGGTAACTATATTAAACTAATCACCAATATACTTTATAATTATATAAATAGTTATATTTTATAGAATAGCTGTATTTTAACTATAATAGTTATTTTAAAATATTAATAGTTACCTTTTACAGAATGTATATAGTATAATAGCGATATTTTAAAGAAAGTCAACACATACCAAAAAAGCCATGCAATTATAAGCTGTCTGGTAACAGAAAGCATCATGTTTTAAAGTATCATCTGGGCGTATCGCTATAACTTCTTGGGGGGTGATTATGATCTTCTTAGTCTTTATGGCCTTTATGGTCTGGCTCGGAATACTTTTCTAGCCTCATCTCTCCCAAAATTCCTAAGAGCATTCTAGGCTCCAGTTATACTGAACTTTCACATTTTACTAAACTCAACAAGCTCTTTCAATTTGTGCTTAAACACTCTTTTCCATTGTGTAGCTAGTCAATCCTTATGTGTTCTTCTTAGCTATCTTTTTTTCCCTAAAATCCATACCAAACTCTATATCTACCACCCACATCCCCTCTGATAAGACATTAATCCATAAATACTTCAATGAAAGCATTACTGTACTCTTGTAAAATGAACTATTTTCCTTAGCTGTCCTCCAATATCCTGTGAGTAATTTGAGGGCTACACTTACATATTTCAGTTCCTATCATGGTGAGAAGCACTGAGTGTATACTTAGGAAATCTTGTTGAAATGTACAGACACAAGTTATGCCTTCTAGTATCTCAGACTGCCATAAAAAATAAAAATAAAAAAGTCAGGAAGATTTTCATAAACCTATGTACAATGTCATTTAAAAAATACTATGAACGTCATGTGGGGGAGCACAGGGATAAAGAGGACTGACGACTTGGAATAACCTAGAAAGAAATCAGAAAACAAATGAAATTTGAACTTGGTTTTGACTAAATAAAATACCTCCAGTTGGCAAAGAAGGAGGTAAGCATACCAAGAACAGGAAAAAACATGTGCATGGCCAGAGAGTTGTTAAATATAATGACATGTTCAGGGAACAGTGAGAAGTTCAATGACATCTTTAAAAATAAAAGTCTCAATGATAGTTATAATGCCGTAGAGCTACTGCCCTCCGTCTCGCCTCCTCTCTTCAACCACGCTGCTTAAAAATGTTACCTCCACTCTTTCTCCATTTCCTCACCTCCCACTTGCCTCCACCCACCGCAATCTGGTTGCTTTTACCACAATCAGCAAATACTTCTGTTTTTAATCTAATGACATATTTAAAAACCTTTTCTTGGTTTTACCACAATAGATGACACAATGTTCGCTCCCTACTTTTGTAATGCTCTCTTGTACTGGTATTCTTAAAGTCACATTTTCCTGGTACTCTGAGAAACCACTGCTAAAATCCTCATCATGGGATGTGAGACCTTCGATGCCTGTCAGCTATCTACATGTACTGATATCCCCTAGAAAATATAAGGTAGTAGGACCAATGGATAATATTTATTATTCTTAATCTAGGCATATAAGTTCTTTGTGGCTTTCCCAACGACAGTCTCGAAACTTGAAACCTAGGACAAAAAACACACAACCCCTGAAATTTTTATTTAAAAAAATCACTTCATGTTCAGAAATCACAGTTGTTTATTATTTATTTTTTTTTCTTTTGTCAACATTTATTTTTGGTTCAGAGGGTATCTGTGCGGGTTTGTTACACGATTAGTTTGCATGTTGCTGTGGCATGATGTACAAATTATTTTGCCACCCGGGTAGTGAACATAGTATCCATAGGTAGTTTTTCAACCCCCCCCCTCCCTCTCCCTCAAATAAGCTTCAGTGTCTATTGTTCCTATCTTTGTGTCTATGTGTACTTGATGTTTAGCTCCCACTTACAAGTGAAAACATATCATATTTGGATTTCTGTTCCTGTATTGATTTGTTTAGGAAAATGACCTCCAGTTGCATCCATGTTCCTGCAAAGGATATAATTTCATTATTTTTTATGGCTGCATAGTTTTACAAGGTGTATATAGACCACATTTTCTTTATGCAGTCCACCACTGATGAGTATCTAGGTTGATTCCATGTATTTGCTATTGTGAATAGTGCGGCAATGAACATACAAGTGCATATGTCTTTTTGGCAGAACAATTGATACTCTGCTAAAAAGCAGAACAGTAATAGGCATATAGTATATAGTAATAAGCTTACTGGGTCATATAGTAGTTCTGCTTTAAGTTCTTTCTGAAATCTCCAAACTGCTTTCCACAGCAACTAACCTAATTTACATTCCCACCAGCCGTGTATAAGCACTCCCTTTTCTCCGCAACTCTGCCAACATGTTATTTTTTTTAAATTTTATAATTGCCATCTGACTGAGGTGAGACGGTCCCTCATTGTGGTTTTGATTTGCATTTCTCTAATGATTAATGATGCTGAACATTTTTCATATGCTTGTTGCCTACATGTGTGTCATTTTAAGAAATGTCCTTTCATGTCCTTTTTCCATTTTTTAATGGGAATGTTTGTTTTTCACCTAAGTTCTTTATAGTTCTGGATATTAGACCTTTGTCGGATGTATAGTTCAAAAATAATTTCTCCTATTCTGTAGGTTGTCTGTTTTCTCTGTTAATAGTTCCCTTTTCCCATGAAGAAGCTTTTTAGTTTAGTTAGGTCCCAGTCGTCTATTTTTGTTTTTGTTATAATTGCTTTTAGGGACTACAACACGAAATTGTTGTCAAGGCCTAGGTTCAGAATGGCATTTCCTAAGTTTTCTTCTAGGATTCTTATAGTTTTGGGTCTTACATTTAAGTCTTTAATCCATCTTGAGTTGATTTTTGTATATTGTGAAAAGAAGGGTCCAGTCTGAATCTTCTGCATATGGCTAACCAGTTATCCTAGCACCACTTATTGAATAAGGAGTCCTTTCCCCATTGCTTGTTTTTGTTGACTTTGTCAAAGATCAGCTAGCTGTAAGTGTGTGGCTTTATTTCTGGGTTCTTTAGCCTGTTCCATTGATCTACATGTTTTTGTACCAGTACCATGCTGTTTTGGTTACTGTAGCCTTGTAGGATAGTTTGAATCTGGGTAGTGTGATGCCTCCAGCTTTGTTCTTTTGTGTAGATTTGCTTTGGCTATTCAGGCTCTTTCTTTGGCTCCCTGTGAATTTTGGAATATTTGAATTTGTTTTCTAATTATGTTAAAAATTATATTGATAGTTTGATAGGAATAAATCTTATTTAGTTTTTACAAAAGAATGGGGAGAGTGGTATGGAATACTACTTTGTGACCTTAGAAAACCGAGAGAGCTATGACTGGATGCACTAAGTTCCTACAACCCTTTCATCACAAGAAAAGTAATGAATGGAGTCAAACTACTTTTACCTGTACCCTTCTGGAACTGTTTCCCCACCACTTAGGTGATGTTTTACTGTACACAAAATACATGGGTTCATACAGTTACCCAGCTACCAAATAAGCCATCTCACCTTAATTCTACAGATTCCCATTTTGACAGAGGGCTGTAGCACACATATCTGACGAGAGCACAGCACTGCATCTGATAAGGAATAAGACAGTGGTCTCTGCTTTTTTTTTTTTTTTTTTGGATCAAAGCACAGTTTAGCTCAGAAAATGGGACCACCCTTCATTTTGACAGATACCCACAGTTGCTCCTTCTGAGTCTTCTCTTCCATTTTTTGTCCTCTTTCTGTCCTTTAAATATTGGTGTTCTAGAGTTTCTGTGAAAGTAAGATGGCCACTTCACTCTAATCTCTTTCCTTGTAAAATTTTATATATGTCTATGGTTTCAACCACCATTATATGGCCCCCAAGCTATCTATACTCCAAGCTTCTCTGTTGGGCTCCAGATCTATGCCTGCTACCTAGACATCTCCAATTAAAATTTCAAACTTAACATATGTAAAACATAAATGTTCATCCCCCAGCAGCAAAACAAAAACAAACAAAACTTCTCCTACTGTGTTCCATATCCCAGTGAATAGTACAACTTTTCACCCAATTCCTCAAGATGTCATTCTATACTTCTTCCGCCCCTACATCCAACAGATCAACAATTCTACCCCACAAAGAACTTTTGATTCTTTTCAATGCTCTCCATCTTCAGTTCCACTGCCCTGGGCCAATCCACATTAATCTCTTGCCTGTAATAAAACACCTTTCTAACTAGTCTTCCTTTTCCCAATCCTTTAATATAAATTATTGAACCATAGAAGTCTTACTCTGCCACATACCCTCTACCTTCCTCCACCTCTTCATCAGTCTTATAATAGATTTGTGCTTCCTTTAGCATAAAGTCGAATACCTTATCATGTTAAAATACAGACTTTCATGTTCTACAAATAGTAAATATTAGTCTATAGGTCATAGGAAGATCCGAGGAAACAACTATTTTAAAAAATAATTCAGATGGTTACAATCCAAGTACCTGTAAATCACATTTTGGGGAATATCATTATAAATTCTAGGAGGGTACTGAAAAATATTTGATGAACGAATGAATGTTCCCAGTGTCTATTTTCTAACTTTCCAAAATGTCAATAACCTTACAGCAACCAGCTTCTACATGCTGACTTTAAAGGGAGTAAACATTATTAATTTACTTTTGATACGAAGAGTGTGCCATGTTCATCACAGGTTTTCTTAATGAACTACATTTACAAATGACAACCTCTGATAAAGAGTAACAGATTAAGTTCAGTGTCAATTTTGACCAGATATTAAATCTCACAACTCTCTAAACTTCCTTGATGTTAACTACTGAACTATATAATATCCCAGTACCTTCTGGAGATTCTAAGAGATAATGCACTCTGTGTTTTTATAGAAAAGAAAAGTATTATCTGGAGAAATCAACATAATCAATAAACCAAGGTCATATTTACCACACTGCCTGCTTCTTAGCCTAATGGTAAACTCTGTATCAGATATCTCAAGATTACTTCAAAGTTTTCATTGTCCAAGCTCTAACCCTAACACTTCACAATAGACAACCATTTGAACTGAGGTTCTTAGTCTAGGTTTAGGTTAAATAATTGGTAATCATAACACTTATACCTTAATAATATGCACACACAGTGAAAATGTTTACTAATATAAGAAAAGACATCCTATAGAAACCAAGGAAAAAGGGAAAAAACAGTACAGTAAGTTAGAAAGTGCTAAAATATACATGCCTACTACAACCTTGGTCAATTGTCAGCTACTAGCACATTTCAAAAATTAATTACCTCCTTATGAATTTCAAAATGTTGAAACAAAATATTTTTAACTTAGTTGCAGAAACTGTAAGTATAATCTTTAATTATAATTTAGATCTACAACATTTTTGGGAAAATTACATTAGTTAATGATTCCAAGAAAGCAATGTGTGTGTGTGTGTGTGTATGTGTGTGTGTGTGTGTTTGCATATTTTTTTGGTTCTTAATTCTTTTTGCTATGCTGCTTTTTTTCTCTCAGGCTAATGTCATAACAAATCTACATCACTGACCTGAATAAAAGAAATTAGGAATTTAGGTTTTGCTACTGACTATGCTCACTGATTAGAAATAAAAGTGTATATGCTAAGCTACTAAAAGTAAAACTAAATTTGTTCTTTACTTTTGTTCTTTATTAACAAATTGCTTATGTAAGATATTCATTAGATATCGCCACATCCACTTTGACTTGTAGGTAATACTATGTCTACGTTTTCCCTTCCCATCATAACATTCTTTTTTATTTAGAGTGTCACAGCCAAGTCTCATTGTTCAAGCTATTGCTCCATCCATACTAAACATAAATTCAAACTTTGCCTCCTTACTTATCTTGATTTCCAGTAAAAATAGTATCAACATGGAAATCATTCATTTTGATCATCATGAAGACCAAATTGTTTCTCTCCATAAAATGTATATATATATATATTTTTTTAATTGAGCACCATCTTCCCTAATAGACTTACAATGTGAGTAAAAGGATGTATTTGTATGTGTCTGTGTTACTTGTGTCTATAGGTTATTCAACTTTAATTTTTCCCAGCTGCATCTTTCTTCTCTAGATTTGGACAAATTTCAACAGTACCTGTTGAGTGATCAAATTATCTCCTGGTCCTCAATTAACATCTTCCCTGTATTACACATTATTCATATTTCAGCTATCTGTGTATTGCCTCTCAACTCCAAATCCACCCTTCTTTCATTTCCTGTGTGATACCTGATGGATCCTATAAATACTGCTCCTCTGCCAGCTCACACAATGTCAGGCTTTGTCAATAGAGGGTGCTGGAGGGACACTCCAATGTAGTCAAAAGAGAAGGGAGCTTTTCTTTCTTGGTCTCTTTCTGGGTCACGTGCATTGTCATTTTTTTTGGCACAGCTTCAAAGGACTGACATGCTGTGAGTTTTCAGCCCATGCAGCATATTTCTGTAGACCAGCTTCAGCATATACCCTCACATGTTTCTTCACCACCAGTAGCTGCATGTTCCTGTAGCAGCAGCACCCCTCCAGTGAGGTCAGAATTCACAGATCTTAGGGGGAAAGGGTACTCTTTCAAATCCTCAGTTTCTTCCTGATTCTAGAAGTGGTGACACTGCAACCCTAGAAGTAGATGTTCTGTCTGCATTTGTTAATTCTGTATTGCTTGGAATCTTCTTTTATCCATGTTTTAAAATGAATTTAACTGCCTTTTATTAGTTAATAATTCTTTATATCAGATTTTCCCTATGATGTTCTATGACTGGACTGTGTTTACATAATATGCTCCCATTTGGTAGGTTTGTGATTAACTAGACTTCCTCTAAAACAACTGTTGGCAAGCCTGACTAAATGAGGTAAATAAAGACAGAAATAAAGTAGAAAATCTGACAAGAGCAGAGCAATCTCACAGAAATTTTTTAGGCTAGATGCATTAAGGGAAATGTATTACTAGAGAAAATGTCTAGGGCCTTCAAGATTTTCAAAAACGTACTAAGATGCTGAATATGCATTCCATTTTTGAGAATACATCTATATTTGGGTGTGCATACACACACTCACACACACATGTATTCTGAAATATAAAAAGAAAACTAAAAAATCAAAGTAAGTGATTTTTTCTTTAAATGTTATCAACTGAAATTCCACTCAATGCAACCTATATTGGTAGTATGAGTATATTTTAATGTTTACTATAACTTGTGGTAGAATCCCCCCAAATAAGAAAGCATATCTCGAGTCTGCTAAAAAATTTTAAAGTTCTCGGGTTCAATTTACTGTTGAAACACAACTGCTTTTAGTTCAATTCAGACATAAAGGAGCTAAATGTGTTCCATTGCTAATGACTATATACCTAACAGCGACTACCAATTTTTTGAATATGTTAGTGATCCCAAAGAACCGTCACAACAAGGAGAGGTAGAAAATTAATCTAATCCATTATCGCCACTGGAAAACAAATGACTTTGTCATTTTGGCAAACAAGTATGATGTGAGTTTGTGTAAAATCCCCAAATATCAAACATGTCTTGCTAGAAACATACATGTTTGCATTTATGTATGTATATATGCATATATATATATAGAGAGAGAGAGAGAGAGATGTTTTAGCTAAAATAATTCACTTTGCAAAAAAATAAAGCTAAAATTTCAATGCAGTAACTGCTACTATTGAAATTTACAACATGAAAAAAATCTACAATATTGAAAATGTACTGATATTTGGGAGTCATATCATTTGTCTTTCTGCTTTGGCTGATAATAAGACACAAATTAACCATATGTAAGAGTCATAAATTCTGACTTTACTTGATTTTTGATAGAAGTTAGGTATTTATTTGCACTGTTTCTCTCTAATATTTGGGAGCATTTAAGACAATCTGCACTAAGACAAAGAGTATTTACTAGGACAAAATTATATTTATAGCCAAACAATAACATTTGGAATGCACACTCTTACTAAAAATAAATAGTCTTTGCCATCATTATAAGGATATGTCCACTTAAATTGACCCATGGAAAGAGGCAGATTAATATTTCAGGTCAAAATACACAATAATGCAAGGGGAAAATGAGGGTTATGCTGAAGAATAGGATTTTTTCCTCTTGTACCAGAATTGTACCTAAGACCCAGAATTGAAGGAGAAAAATAAAAGCACTTAAATCATGACATTCCCATTTTAAAGAATTTTAATGGACTGCCAACATTTAATATCAACCACCTCCCCAAGGTGGGGATCACCCCTCAAACACATGGAGCCTTACATGTTCAGCCACCCAGGTCAATAACAGAAAAGGTCTCTGAGGTCAGAGATGTGGCTCTGATGGAATAAACAGCATATTTTTTGCCATAAAAGTGGAATTTATGTTCCCTAATGGAAACTTAGGGAGCTCCTGATAAATTAGCTGGTAATGTTTATGAAAGCCTGCAAAAGTGGAATACTTTTTGTTTTGTTAGTTTATCCAGGTAGAAAATGTCCAAACTTATCCATTTTCCCCCTGACTTATCAAAGAAAGGGAAGAATTTGAGGAGAAATGACACAGTGGCGAATACTGGGCAAAAAGGGACAAGGACTTCTCTAATTCTCGGTGCCTGGGTCATAAGGAAGATGAATGTCTAAAGAATCATGAAGTCCTAGAGAGAAGGATGCCTGAGGGGTGAATGAGCCACAGATTTGGCAGGGAGGTAGCAGGGGACAAGAGACATGCACATCAAAGGAATATAAAGTAAGACAAATGTCAGTTGACGTGCTGGAATCTGACAAGTTATTATGAATGAAAAACTCTTTCATCAAAAATGTCTATTGCAGAGCATTATGGTTAGCAGTAAAAGTGAAGGACTTATCATTAAATTTTTAATGCTTCATCAATAATTCATCTTTGGTGATTCTAGCCCATCAGTACCTAACACATCAAACCAATTTTCCTTGCTTACCTATCTCATTTTATTGTATTCACTCTGTCATGCAGTGGCACGATCACAGCTCACTGCAACCCCGACCTCCTGGGCTCAAGTGATCCTCCCACATCAGCCTTCTGACCACAGGCATGTGCCATCATACCCTGCTATTTTTTATATTTTTTGGTAAACATGGGGTTTCTCTATGTTGCTCAAGCTAATTTCAAACTCCTGGGATCAAGCAGTCCTCCCACCTCGGCCTTCCAAAGTGCTGAAGTTACAGTTGTGAGCCACCACACCAGGCCTGTCTCATTTTAAAGAAAAAATAAATAACACCAGTTCCATAGAATCCAAGAGTGCTAACATTTTAATTTTTTAGGTTGATTTATGTATACCTACTATGTGTGCAGATTGTATGTATGGTATGTATATAAATAGCATAACGAGGCAATCAGTTTGCTCAATATCAATCAGAGGGTTTCGTCGTTGTTGTTGTTGTTTTTAAATGTGTAACACTGACCATGACCTCATTCTGTAAGAAGTCTTTATCTATGAAACTATATTCACTTTCCTTATGGAAGTTTGCAATTCTGCCTTAATTCTCCTAGAAAATTTTTCTTCTTAATACAATTAATTTTATTTAAATAATTGTTTATCACACTGTAGTTCGGTAGACATGTTTTGAAAATGATATAAAATACACAGGACTAATCCAAACACTGAAGTTGGAAATGGAAACCACAGATCCAAACATCTTTAACTATCTATGTATTTGGGTAGATTAAATAGACATGAGACATATACATAATTCTGTAACACTAAAAATGCTACTTTATTTGAAATTATCCCCACTCCCCATTATGTGAAGTAAAAATACTATTTAATGAAAAACTCACCATATCTGTATCTGAGACAGGGCCAAAACTGGTCACGTAGATGTTAGTGAAGACTTCAGTAATGCTGTCTGATATAAGAAAAGAGATTGAATATAGATATTATATAATAAGAGCCACAGGAGAGAGAAGGGTTTGAGTACACGGTATGGTTTGAAAGCTGTATCATAAATTTGGGAGTACTGGATTTTACTTTCTTGTCAACTTTCGCAACCATAATGACTATAATGCTCAGTTATTTCATTGGTTTTCACCATCCTAACTGCAAAATGCATAGAAGTATTATGACATTCTTACTTGGAAACCATACCTGATTAGCACATCCTCATTTATATTGCTCAAAATGAATAGTTTCTTAGGAAACATGATAAGTGAAACAGTTTATAATAAATATGTTACCAGTACTAAAAATAAAGTATGGTATTGTTTGATATAATTCTAAATTTGATGTTTCAACTAAATATTTCAGTATCTCATGATGGTAAAGATTCAATTTACAGACTGTAAATCAGTACATCTTCTCCATACAGCACAAAACAGCTTAGTAATTATAAATAAACATAATTCCAATTAATACAAAAAGCTTTATCATTCAGTGACATAAAAATAAAAAAAAACAGATTACTTTCAAACAAGCTTGGTTTTAAATGTATTTAAGAATATCTGAAATGCTAAGACTGAACTAAATTGGATTCTAAAATTATGTAACATCATAACTGTAATACAATTAACAGAAGTGCTCTATTAACTAGGTAATTTAGATCTTTTATTTTAAATAAGCCAAATGGTGATAGGGAAAAGGTCAAAGAAAAGATTGAAAAACAAAAATCTTTTCACTGCTCTTGTAGTAGAAAAAAAATATCATTAATGTTTATCATCATGAGCGAAATGTCTTATTCATTAGCTATCATGTAAACAATAACATGAATTGTTTTTCGTATTATACTAGACATTAATTTACAACCATCAAAGAGAGAAAACTATGCCTGGGATTTTGTATGCATTAAGGCAAGAATAAAAAATAGAAAGGCTATTGATAAAACAGGGTAGACTTTGAATGCCTACTACATACCAGGTATTCTTTAAAGTACCTGAAATATCATAATCTGCACGTCAAACGTATGTGGTAGATTCTCTGTTATCCCTATGCATGTGTACAACGATTCAAAGAAAGGTAAGCAAACTTGCCAAAGACCCACAGCTAATAAATAGAGTAGATAGTGCAATGATTTATAATCCAAGCAATCTAGTTTCTGAGTACTCAAGCTAAATCAAAGCATCATACCATAGTCAATGGTAAACTTAAAACTAACAGTAGTTTCTTATTAAACGCATGTTTCTATTCACCAGAATACTCCGTGCCAAAGGCATAGTTATAGTGCTCCAAATAAACATGTTCATTACACTTTGTTGTGTATACTATTTCATCCCTAAAACTGTATTTTTGAAGTTCTATTATAAAAGCATTTGAAAATAAATTTATGAAGTAATTTCAGATGCAGTCTACCCCAAAGACCAGCTCAGGAGCAGCTTTCTGGGTATAAAAAGTCCCACAGGGTCCTGAGTTCAGAAGAGTCTCATGTGTAATTTAATGGTCTATTTGTACTTTCTTTAAAAATCTTAATTATTTTTTAAACAAAGTGTCCTGTATTTTCATTTTGGACTGGGCATCACAAATTATGTAGCTGGTCCTGTTCTTGAATTTATATATACTAGAAAGCAATTGTGGAAATGAGAACCAACATTTTTTTTTTCCTTTTACCCACACCAAATTAGTCACACTATTACATTTATTCAATTAGTAACTAGATAAAACTTTGTAATAGCTGTTGACCTAAAATGTTCCAGAGAAGAGAAATTAAAATGTCAAGGTAGCTTTTACCCTAAGAGAAGAAAGTGAAATGATTCTCTTTAGTTTAAGTAGTAGAGTCCAAGAAATTACAAAAATGTGTGAATGTATTGATGCTAATGATATGAATAACATTCTCTATATGCCAAATGACAAGCAAAGGGTAAAGGGGTATCAGTACCTAGTAGCTATAAGGAGGTGTCAGCTAAAACCTGACATGAAAAATAAGGTTAGTCTCAAAACTCTAAGCAGTGAGAGAAACACCTAAGACTCAGAAGATAGATATAAAAAGTTATTTTTAGAAAAAGAAATGGTTTCATGGATTACTGACTTCATAAGCATAGCTACATAATGTATGCATTGGGGAGATATTGTCCTGCTATGGAAGTTCAGAAAAAGGAAAATCAGCAAGCCAAACACTGACAATGAACATCCAATAGTGTCTAAGGGAAAGGTATTCTTAGCAATGAGTTTTCTTTTTTCTTTTTTTCTTTTTTTTAGATTTCAGTATAGATGGATGCACAGAGCTGTAAACAACCAACATGGGCTAATGAAATATTTTAGTGTAATGAGTATAGATATTCGATACATCTAACACAATCTTCTAGAATTCTATGATCAAAACTCAATCTTTGGTTATATTTTGGCTTTCCATAGACAAGGAAAGGGAAGTGAACAAAGGAAAAGGGAAAAGAAAGGAATGGAGGGGAAAGGAGGCTAGGGAGATTATATGAATGTAGGCTATTTCCTGTAGAATACAGGTTATTCTAATCTTGTGACTCTGATTTGTCAAGACATTTTATAGTATCGTCTGCTTACGTTTGTTTTCCCATGTGGATTTGGAACAGGGTGGAATTGTGCTATTAATGCCTGTTACAAATTCTGATCCATTGAAAAGATGTATGTTACAGAGTAAACAAGTGAATTTATAGTCTGGTGGCAACCTGAGTCTCTGTGCATTTTAGGTACCATGATTCACTCTTCAGTCTTGATCATTATTTTTGTTGGTTTGTTTGTTTTTGTTTTTTAGATGGAGTTTCGCTCTTGTTGCCCAGGCTGGAGTGCAGTGGTGTGATCTCAGCTGACTGCAACCTCCGCCTCCAGGGTTCAAGTGATTCTCCTGCCTCAGCCTCTCAAGTAGCTGGGACTATAGGTGCTCACCACCACGCCCAGCTAGTTTTTGTATTTTTAGTAGAGACAGGGTTTCACCATGTTGGCCAGGCTGGTCTCAAACTCCTGAGCTCAAGTGATCCACCCTCCTGGGCCTCCCAAAGCACTAGGATTACAGGCATGTGCCACCGTGCCTGGCCCTGATCACTCTTAGTTGACACACCAATCTGTTCTGACTCAGAGCCTTCAAAATGGCCATTATCTCTCATTTTCTCTTTGGTTAATTGTTACTCTTCATTTAAGTCTCAGTTTAAATGCTCTCTCTTCAGAGTAGGAGTTCATAATCCCCTATAAAGCCCTCTTCTCTCATTTTTGCTCTCTGACACTTTCTTTTTATGGGAACTTTCAACCTTGCCATTTTTTTAATGCCTTAATATATTCTTCTTCCTTTCAGTTTTGTGTTTGGTCTGTCTCCCCATCCAAGATTTTAGCTCCACAAAGAAGGGGACTGCACCATTTCTGTTCACTATTATGTCATGAGTGCTTACTACAATGTATATCACATGTTAAGTGTTGTATGTTTGAACAAATTATTTCTCATTTTAATTAATGTAGAACATCAATCTTTTTCCAAAATATTTCATCAACATTAAAAGTGATCATGCACAGCTGCTGTTAGCTGAGGAAAGGATGCCCGTCATTTGTGAAGGCAGAGCCGAAACTTTCCATTGACAAAGGCAGGTCGAGAGGCTAAGTAATAGGCTTCCAGTGCAGTAACAAAGCTGAGCAAAGGGAAAGAATGTACTTGAAGACAGCACTGATTCACTGCAAACCAAAATTGAAGTCTGAACAGTTAAGCAGCTCCTAGCAGAAATATCCACCATTAGTTACCTCAGAATAATGGTTTGCCAGCTACATAGTTGACATGAGAAATACCAAGAGTAATATGCAAAAGTAAAAGGATATTTTGTATAGATTTCTCCAGAGGCAAAACACAAGGTTGATAACAGGTACTTTAAGAAAAATAAGTAATGCATGTGGCATACCTAGAAGAACGTATAGTCCTTAGAGCAATCATCAAATTCAAGATGGTGAAAAAGGACAAGGAACAGCCTGCAGACATGTACTGAGGAGCACATAATGTATTCCTAATATTTCATTCTTTTAAAATTAATCCTAAACAATTTTGACAAAATCTTAAGAGATGATGGTGGTGGTCATTGTTAATATTACTCTTCTGTGTACTTCTCTGATTTTTTTAAACTGATTCACAAAAAAATAAAAAATGGCCTGAAAGAATATCTAAAATGCACATAAAAATAATTTCAAGAAGGGTTTCATTAATGAAAAATTGCTTTTTGCTCAGAAATGCAGCATAGAATAACAATAAAAACTTCTTTATAAAATCTTTACAAAACTATGAAAGAACAAAATTAATGCTCGATTATGATTTATTTTACAAGATTCACTTAAAATAGATGGTTGGGGATAAAACGTGAGTAAAGCAAAACATCCACCTGTGAAAGATTCACAACATAATAGAAAAAGAATCATTTAAGAAATTGTAATCCAAGAAACGTCTGCTGCAACCAAACCAAAAAGATAGTATCTCAATGCCCATAGAAGCATGTTGGAGAAAAACATGGAGGTTTCACTCTTTTGTAATTTTCAGTGGTCCTGATTCAAGGCAGGGAAACTCCTTTGTGCAAAAGTCAAGTCCCACAAATAGTTAACTTTCACTCATAAACATGGTTAACATGCATGTACAGAGGATGTGATGAGGTTGTAAAGAAAGGCAGAGTTGTATCAAACAGACCTGACATGCCACAATAATATGAATATTGTCTTTATATACATGGCAGCAAGGGATTCACTGAAGGACTTTGAGTTGGAGAATTTTGTGGCTAGGGCTGTTACCAGATATATTTTGTTACATTTATATAGGGCAAGCCAAGACAAAGTAGACTGAAGACAACGTATTCAGTGTGGAACATAATGCCATTGTTAAGACCAAAGAAAAAAAAAATGCGATCAATATTAGGAAATGGTAGAAGTCAAGGGAAAAATTTGTTTGTTTTAAAGTAATATTGCAGGAATAGGCCCTTTGGTTTGACTGTTAGAGGATGTGTGGAGCCTGGAAAGGAGTAGGTTCAGTAAAACTATAAAGGCATAAAACAAATGAAGAGGTTTGGAAAGTAAATGGAGGGTAAGGACATGAAGACAGTAAGTGGAAAATATTCTTTTTAAAAGCTTGTCAAAAAAGATTTTGACAAACACAACAGTGGTTGAACTGTACTAGATAATATAACACACAATAGCAAGCAAACTTTCCAAACAAAAATTTCTAAGATTTGGCAACAGCAAAATCCTATCTTTTTGTAAATAATTGCTGGACATTTGATATGTATATTCTTTGTACCAGATCCTCCTTCTCTTTCTCCTCCACCATAGACACATACATACACACCATTTTAAAACTGATTTTCTGAAGAGAGTGATAATAGTATATATGTAGAGTTGAAAAGAGAATCATAAAAATATTTCTGAAAGTTTTTGTGTGTGTCATATGAAAGAAGAAGTGAACTCATATTGACTATTTATCGTTTGATCTAGTCAGTAATGATGCCATTCTAGGAATGGAAAATAACTCCTCTAGGAAAATGTTCTCCACATCAATGATGTAGAATCCAAGAAAACTAATTATAATTTGATTCACATGCAATGAGCCAGTAAAGTTTCTAAGTACACAATCATCTGCATATTTAGGAAAAAAACCCCAACCTCTTTTATTCTACTCTTACTTTTATTTTAGGTTGCTGCATTAGCCAATCTTCAATAATTATGTTAAGTAATAGTGAAAATAAAAATCATGCATTCATTATTATTTTTAAAAACTTGTCTTTTTAAATTTAAGAATAAATTCAGGGAATAAATTCAATATATCGCTTCCCAAAGTGAGGTATCCACAATAAAAGGGAAGAGAAATATCTGATTCTCTGTGGTCCATATGTGTATCAATTATTTGACTTTTGTAGGCATTTAAGATTGAAAATCTTGGAAAGTTGCAATTTTCCATAAAAAAAGATTCTTTCCTCTCTGTTCCTATCCATAGACTTTTTTCTTGGATTAATTCTCAGGGTATTATTTTCTGTGGCTAATGTCTCCTACCCATTTCTGACCTTCTAGTCTTACTATTTTCTTGGAGTTTGAGAGTGTAAATAGACAGCTACTGAGAAGTAGAAAGATTGGACCAGTTTTCCGATTTAAAGCTACTGCAGTTTCAAAATATAGATCAGGCAGTTAAGACAAGATGAAAGTTTTTTTCCACCATCTATAAGGCTAATCAGGTTTATTGTTGTTTCCTGTTGTTCATTGTAGATGGGTGTATAGGTCTCCACACAACTGAACATAGCAATGAGTAAGTGAGTGAGTGAGTGAATAAAATTGTCATTCTATCTTAAACTACGACCACTCCAAATCTCTCCCTAGCCCTATAGGTTCATTTACTTAATATTGTTTTCTCTTTCTTGTATATATCTACTCATATGGTAGATACATGAGACACATGTGGCCATTTAAATTAAATTTTAATTAAATAAAATTAAATAACATTTAAAATTTTGTTCCTTAGTACACTGGTTATATTTTATCCATATGTGGCTATGTATAGTAACATCCACATAGAGTAGCATAGTAGCTGGATAGAAGAGTTGAACATTTCCATTACCACAGAAAGTTCTGTGAAATAATATTTGTCTATATCCTCCCAATAGAAGTTAAGTTCCATGAAGACTGGGTTTTGTTTGCTCAGAAAAATAAAGCCACAGCACAGAATAGCCCCTGACACAGTATATGTTCTTAGCAAATCTTGGCTAACTAAATAAATTCTTACTCTTAGTTCACAGTCATTTAAAGTAGACATAACCTCTGCTATCATAATGAAGCTTATTATAGCTTAATGAAGAGAGATACTATGCAAAAATCAAATAAATATACAATTGCAGACATGATATATGCTATAAGAGCATACAATAAGGGAACTCCTCCTGGAAATATTTCCTTCACTTCTTCTCCAGGACATCGTAATCACTTTATTTTATTCCAACCTTACTGGTTACTTTTCCCCTAAATCCTTCACTCACTCCTAACTCCTAACCTAATAATAATGGAATGCCTCAAATTTCAGCTTTTGGTGTTCTGTATTTACACTTCTTTGATGATTTATTTCATGTAGTCAAGGACTTCTAAATTTCTATTTGCAGCCTAGAACTTTCTTCCAAAATACAGACTTCTATATATAACTGTTTACTTGGCATCTCCACTTGGCTGCCTAATAGAGTTTTTAAACTTATCATGTCTCAAACAAAACTAATTTTCCTCTCCAAAATCACGGCACTTACAGCCTTCCCTATTGTATTTTATTTATTCTAACTCTTAGGTCACAATTACTGGTTTTATTCACAGCTTCTCTCTTTTCAACAGTAAATCTCCTCTCAAAGATAGGTATAATCCAAAGACTTATTACCTCTTCCGTTGTTATGACTCTTAAAGCTACCATCATCTGTCTCTGGGAATACTGCTTGCACTCATTCACCCCTAAAGCCTCTTTTTTTAAAAAATAAACTAATAGATTTATTCAGATATAATGTATATAATATGAAATATACCCTTCTAATACAATTTAGTGGATTTTGGTATCATCACAAAGTTATGCCATATTACTCTCTAAACTTAAAACATTTTTATTACCACAAACAAATCCCGTATCCATTTGCAGTCTTTCCCCATTCTCCCTTCTCGCAAGCTCTGGCAACTACTAATTCAGTTTCTGTTTCTATGGATCTGCCTATTTTGAAATTTTTATTATAAATTAAATCCCTTCTATTCTATTCTATTCTATTCTATTCTATTCTATTCCATTCCAAATTTGTAAAATTTTTTGTCATGAATGAGTGTTGGATTTTGTCAAATTATTGTTTTGCACCTATGCAGATGATTATGAAGCGTTTGCCCTTTTTCTGTGATATTGTTTATTATAGCAATGCATTTTTATGTGTTAAAGTAACTTTGCATTCCTGGCATAAATATAACTTGGTTCAGTGTATATTTTTTTACATGTTGCTGAATTTAATTTGCTAGTATTTTGTAGATACATCTTTCAGTTTATCTTTTTATTTTGTTGAGCTTCCTGGATGTACAGAATAATGTTTCTCACCAATTGGGGAACTTCCCAGCCATTATTTCTTTAAATATTCTTTCTGTCCTTTCTTTCCTTTCCTTCTAGAAATTCTATTATGCAAATGTTGGTATGTTTTATGTGTTCTCTAGATCTTTATGGCTGTATACCTTTCTTCTTGTGTTTTTTTTTTCTTCTGTTCCTTGGAATGAATAATATCTCAATTAACCTTTTTCAGATTTATTGATTCTTCTGACTGTACCAATTTGTTACTGAATCCCTCTAGCAAAGGTTTTATTTCAGTTGGTTTTTATATCCTGGGTTTCTATGAGATCCTTTAAAAAATATTTGATGTCTATCACTTTGTCATTATTCTCTTTCAGTGAGATATTGTTTTTATACTTTTCATTTATTCTTTAGACATTGGTTCCTTTAGTTCATTGAAAAGATCATTTAAACTTGTTGACTAGTAATTATGATATCTAAGTTTCCTGAAGGACAACTTACATTGACTCCTGTTTTTTCTGTATATGGAGCATATTTTCCTGCTTTTATTCATGGGTCATAGTTTTCTGTTGAAAATTTAAAACTTTAAATACTATATGATAACTCTAAAGATAAGGAATTCTTCCACTCTTCCAGGTGTGTGTGTATGTACGTGTGCATGTGCGTGTGTCTATATGTGTTGCTGTTTGTTTCTGTTGCTATTTTTTTGTTTAGTGACTTTATAGGACTATTTCTGTAAAGCCTGTATTCTTTGTCTGTTGCAGCCATTGAAGTCTCTGCTCAATTAGCTTAGTGTCCAGCAAATAATAGCATAGTGATTTTCTTAAATGCTTTGAACCAATAAGTTTCCCAGCCTTTGCACAAAGGTTCTGTGGGGTGAAAGGACTAGGGGGAATTAATGTCTTTAACACTCCAGCACACAGTTTACAACTCTGCCTTAGCCTTCACTTCCTGCTTTTGCAGAATCTCAAGGCCATCTGACATTAAAGATTAAGGCCATTTTAAGTCATTCTCAGGCACTTCTGCAAGGCTTTTTAGATTCCCAGGAATAGGTTTGAGGTTGTAAAGCCCCCTATTGTCATCTCAGTGCTCAGTTTTTCTTTAGATTTTGCCCAGCTTCTGGTTAGCCCCAGCTTATATCTCTGTTAAAATTACTGTGACATTAAACAATACCTGCTAATTGTTTTCATCAAATGCCCTGGAAATAGAGCTGTCCACAAGAGCAAGCTAAGTCAAGTCCTATAAAGATGAGCCCTGAGAGTGGACAGACAGGTCAAATACTGACAGTTTGCTGGTGATGGGACTTTTGGGGAAGCTCCAACCCAATGCTGTCAAATCCAATGGCTGCTACACTGCCACTTTTCACAATTAACAGAGTTGTAAGACTTGATTTTCAAGCTGAGCATGGAGAATACAGAAAAGAAGATGAAACAATGAAAGTTAAAATGACACAAAGCTCAATGTGTTTAACAAGCTTCAGACATTTTTCTTGTAAATGCTCCTCAAATTGTTGCAAGACTTTGGTTAATTTCAAGAGTACTGAAAAGGTTGATTATATAATTTCTGCCACTGTTCTTGTTGATTTTATGGAGGAGCAGACTTTTGGAGGTCCTTACTTTTCCATTCCATAAGTATTTTTCCACAGTCTCTTCTTAAATCTGAAATCAGATTGTGCCAATTCTCTTCACAAAACTCCTGAATGCCTCTATATCTCACTCCAAGTATTAAAAGCTGTGGCCTTATATTCATGTCCCACACAACACTTCATAACCACAGCTTGTTACTTTGTTTCTTCTCTGCTATTGCCCTCACTAACTGCTGCCTCGCTGATCTCTTGACTGTTCATCAAACATGCCTGATATTTCACAGACATTTTCTTCTGCCTAATAGGCCCTTGTCACAGATGCATAGCTTACTCTCTCACCTTACAGTTTTATTTTATTTTTAGAGAAAAGGTCTTACTCTGGTGCGTAGGCTGGAGTGCAGTGGTATGATCACAACATCATAGCTCGCTGCAGTCTCCAAATCCTGGGCTCAAGTGAGCCTCCCATCTCAACCTCCTGGGTAGCTGGGACTACAGGTGCACACCACCACACCTAGCTAATTTTTATTTATTTATTTTATTTTAGAAACAGGGACTGGCTTTTTTGCCCAAGCTGGACTTGAACTCCCGGCTTCAAGTAATCCTCCCACCTTGGCCTCCAAAAGTGCTGAGATTACAGGTATAAGCCACAGAGCCCTGGCTGTTTACTCATGTTTAGCAAATATTTATATAGGGTTGACTACATGTCTGACACTTTCTAAGCATTTTAAAAATATTAACTTATTTAAGACTTTGCTGAAAGATTACTTTCTTCCAATAAGACCGAAATGGACATTGTAATTCAAATTTCACCATCTCTCTATCCCCAATACTTTAGATCTCCCTTAACTTGCCCTGTTTTTCCCTACTTTTTCCACAATAACTTTAATTTTCAACATTTCCTATAATTTTCTTACATATTACATACATATTTTAAAATAAAAACTCTAATAAAACAAAGATAGTTTTTTCTACTGATATTTTCCAAGAACACATAACAATTCTGGAATGCAGTAGGCTCTGAATAAATATTTGTTGAGGGAACCAACCATTTAGCCTGACTCAATCTGGGGTAGAGGAAGGGTAGGATTCCTTAAACAAATTATATTTCAGTGATATAAAATGATGCATTATAAAGATCTTTTAAAAATGTGTAAGCTTGAGTGAGACACATAAGAGAATATTAGGCCTAACCCGGCATAGGGGAAACTGCAGATTCAAAGATAGTGATATAAAATATAGATGGATCTCATGAGGAAATGAAAAAAAGTACAGAAAGAGAACAGAAAGGGAGTAGAAGCATGGTACAAGGTGAATCTGAAGAAACAGGCACAGCTAACATGCACGCTTTGTAATTGTGTGATCTTGGACAACAAGTTTGATCTGTATAATATGTATAATTTAACACAGATAAAAACTATACCTACCTTATGGTCTTGTTATAAAGATTAAATGAGTTACTTTATAAAATCACTTATAGCTGACACATACAAGGTAATATAAAAGATTTTGCCATCTATGTATATCTGTATTTAATTGGGGAGTTCCAGGCTGTGAATGCATACTCCAGAGTCCATGGTTCCACTGAATAGTAACTGGGCAACTTAGTTAACCTCTGTGCACCTAAGTTTCTTTATCTCTAAAGCAAGAAAAGTAAAAGAAGCCACCTCACTGGGTTCCTGTGAGGATTAAGGCTTGAAAGGAGTATAGAACAATGCCAGATAATAATGTTCCATAATGCTAGCTATTATTAGCATTACTATTATAATTGGAGTCCAAAAAGTAAATGAATATACCTAATATTGAAATACATACCCAGAAATAAAAAAGGATGCAATCCCAACATTTAAACAGTTTATAAATGAAAGGAGGCCAGAAAATTAGGCTAGAAAATAGCATACAGAGAGATAGTGAAATCAAAAGTAGAGGAGAATACAGTATCTCAAAGACTACAGATGGGTGCTACAAAGGCAATTCACATTCCTAGGAAGGAAACAGTGATGTACAGTTGACGCTGCTGAGAGATCCAGTGGTCTGAGGCCTGGAATATTTGCTGGGTTTAGAGATCTTAAAGTCACTAGTGGAGTAAAGAATGTGCAGAAGCCAACATGGTGTGAGAGATATTAGAGAAGAGGGAAAGACTAAAGAGATGTTAAACAAGCCTTGAGAAGTTTGACTGTGAAGGGTAAGAGAACTCTAGCAAAAGGGCAAGGTGTAGGAAAAGAGACAGCTTTTTGTTTTGCTTGTTTAAGGCAGAAGATAGTTGAACATATGGCAAGGCAGATGGGAAAGACTGAGGTTGAAAGGGAGAAACTGAATATACAGGAGAGAGAAAAGATCAATGACAGAGTAAAATTTTCTAGCATGTAGCCAGGACATTAACTAAAAGGGATTGGCAACTAATACACGGAGGGAGGAGGGAAGACAGAACATCCTTGATTTTATCAGGAAAGAGTAAGGAGCGTATTTAAACAAATGGAAATAGATTTTTAAATCTAGTGTTAAGAAAGTTGAAGATGTTCCTGGAGATAAATTTCTAGTTAGCTGCCAAATATATGTACATCATTCTTATAACAAATAATGATTCTAGGTCAAAAGTTTTATAGTTTAGGCAATCCTATTAATAAAATATGAAATATTATATATCCATATGATATGGGTTGGCTCTGTGTCCCCACCCAAATCTCATCCTGAATTGTAATCCCCATAATCCCCACGTGTCAAGGGTGGGACCTAGTGGGAGGCAATTTCAGCGTGGAAGTGGTTTCCCCTATGCTGTTCTCATGATAGTGAGTGAGTTCTCACGAGATCCAATGGTTTTATAAGTGGCTCTTCCCCCTTGGCTTGTTTGCACTCTCACCTGCTACCACGTAAGATGTGCCTCTTCCCCTTCTGCTATGATTGTAAGTTTCCTGAGGCCTCCCCAGCCGTGTGGAACTGTGAGTCAATTAAAGCTCTGTTCTTTATAAACTACCAAGTCTTGACATGTCTTCAAAGCAGTGTGAAAATGGACTAATACACCACGTAAGACCAATTTAGTATTTAGTGTCAGCTCCTTGTTCATATTCCCTTGACAATTACAATTCTTATACATACAATGGCATTCTACTGCAGCTGTGATGCTCTGACTGAGGGTTTTCTCTGGTGGTGAGGGTAGCCTGGAAGTGTACAGAGTTTATGTTCTTGAGAGCAACTAGCAGTCAGTGACTAATGGAAGATGGAAGAAGTGTAACTCAGCTTTCTCTCCCTGTAAGTAGAGACAACTCTAAGGCATGTTCCACGTTACTCCCCAAGAGTCCACAGTGGTACTAAACCACAGTTGTCCTGAGCAGTAAGCTGCTCATTAGGATACCTTGCACTGGCTTTCTTTCCTTACTTGCTCACTTTGCCACTCCCTCTTCTAGGCCCTCCTGATATCATTTCCCAAACAAATCCGTGTTTTAGAGTCTGCTTCTGGGGAAAATGAGAGGCAACTACAAACATCATTTGCTTACCTTAAGAAGGAAAAATGACAATAGTTACAGACACAAGAGAAATATCAATTATATCCACTGGTGCTAACCATCCAAGCAATAAGTTATACTGTCTTCATTCTTGTTATTTAGATATTAAGAGCTATATCAGTAAAGACATGAATGTACAATACTGAGAGTAAATCAGGCTGTAGATGACACTCCTTCAACATCACGATGCTAATAATTTTGCCCATCTTGTATCATAACTAGAATGTCATGCACACATTTTAAGATGAGTTAGTCATTGCTGTGCTTTGACTTATGCTCTCAGCAACAACAAAGACATTTTGCTTTCTGGGATGACTCCCATAACACCTACATGTGCCACTTGTCATCCATCAATTGAATTAAAGTCAACAAATACTTATTAAGCGACTTCTGTGTATATGGTACCTAGTGTTCTCTAGTAAAAGTTAAAAACATTAAATTAGGTAATAAAATTGTCTCCATTCTACCACTAAGGAACTCTTGCCCGTTAACTAGTATCCTACTACCAGTGGGCAGACAACATACATTTGATAAAAAGGATGACTCAAACAATACAGTACTGTATTTGGATGGTCAACAAAGGATCCATAAAGGCAGGAAGAGTTAAGAAAAATAATAAAGGGCATGTATTTTGTTTATTATAGTTCTAAGTTTTGTCTTTGATAAATTGTAATGATTTGGAAAAGTGAAATATAAACTCATGTTTAATATATTACATGCTCTCTTAGTGTGAGATTCCTGGTGCTTTTAAAACGTGTTGCATATTTACGTATTATATTTGTTGTTGTAGTTTTCTTTTACTACATTTGCTTTTACCAAATAATTACATTACATTTATTTTTAAAGTATAGACTATTTGGGAATCCTGAACAAGAATGCCTTGTTCTTGTGGTATGTGCACAATTACCACTTCTATTCAACAGTACTAGAAGTCCTAACCAGAGCAATTAAGGAAGATCTTTAAAAAAGAAAAGACATCCAAGTAGGAAAAGAAGAAGTGAAATTTTCTCTGTTCACTGACAATATGACCTTATATATAGAAGGCCATAAATAATACATCAAAAAAAACTGTCAGAACTGATAAATAAATTAAAGTTGCAAACTACAAAATTAACCTACAAAATCAGTAGCATTTCTATACACTAACAATGAAGAATCTGAATCCTATTTAGAATAGCATAAAAATGCTTAGAAGTAAATTTAACCAAGGAGTTAAAAGACCAATGAGAACTATAAAATATTGTTGAAATAAATTGAAAATGACACATATATGAAAAGATACCTTATGTTCATGAGTTGGAAAATTTAATATTGTCAAAATATCCATGCCATCAAAAGTGATCTACAGATTCAATGCAATTCCTATCAAATGTTCAATGTTGTTCTTCACAGAAATAGAAAAAAAAAATCTTAAAATTTGAATAAAATGACAAAATACCTTGAATAGCAAAAGCAATTTTAAGCAAAAGAAAGAAAACTGGAGACATCACACTACCTGACTTCAAAATACATTATAAAGTTGTAGTAATCAAGACAGCATAGTACTGGCTTAAAACTACACATATCAACCAATGGAATAGGATAGAAAGCACAGAAATAAACCCACATATCCACCGTCAATTGATTTTGAACAAAGGTTTCAAGAACACACTTTGGGGAAAGGACAGACTCCTCAATAAACGAGGAGTCTTGGAAAAACTGGCTATCCACTTGCAGAAGAATGATATTGGACCCTTATCTTATCCCTGATACAGGACTCAAGCCACAACTGATTAAAGACTTAAATATAATACTCTAAATTATCAAACTACCAGATAAAAACATAAGGGAAAGCTACACAATATTGGTCTGGGCCATGATTTGTTAGATATGACGCAGAAGCACAGTCAACAAAAGCAAAAATAAACAAATAGAATTGTTTCAAACTAAAAAAAATTTGCACTGCAAGGGAAACAATTAATAGATGGAACAGAAAAAAACACAGACTGGGAGAAAATATTTACAAATCATAAGTCAGATAAGAAGCTCATATCTACACTACAAAAGAAACTCAAACTACCCAATAATAGGAACACAATTCTGTTTAAAAGGGGGTGGCAAAAGACCCGAATAGATGCTTTCCAAAACAAGTATACAAATGGTTAACAGATATATTTGAAAAATGCTGTACATAACTAATCATCAGGAAATTCAAATTAAATCCATAATGAGATATCACCTCACACCTGTTAAAATGCCTATCATCAAAAATATAAAAGATAACAAGAAGTGATGAAGATGTAGAGAAAAAGGAACCCTTGTACACTATTTCTAGGAAAGTAAATTAGTACAGTCATTAAGGAAGACAGTATGGGGGTTACTCAAAAAACTACAAACAGAATGATCATATGATCCAGCAACTGCACTTTTAAGTATACCCAAAGAAACTGAAATCAGCATGTTGAAGAGATATTTGTACCCCATGTTTACTGCAGCACTATTCATAATAGCCAACATAAGGAAACAACCTAAATGTGCACCAATGGAGACTTAATTTTTTTTTTTTTTTTTTTTTTT
>NW_012120821.1:2839614-2868649 GCF_000951035.1 Colobus angolensis palliatus | reverse complement strand
TGGTCTCGATCTCCTGACCTCGTGATCCGCCCATCTCGGCCTCCCAAAGTGCTGGGATTACAGGCTTGAGCCACCGCGCCCGGCCCTAAATTTTTTAAATGTGGTATATATACACAACAGAATTCTACTCAACCTTTAAAAAGAACAACATTCTCTCATTTGCAGTAACATGGATGAATCTAGAAGACATTATGCTAAGTAAAATAAGACAGCTACAGAAAAATGAATACTGTATGATCTCACAAGTGGAATCTAAAAAAGTCTATATCATAGAATAAAAGAGTAAAATGGTGGTTACCAGAGGCTGAGGATGGGGAGAAGAGGCAGAAAATGGGAAAATGATGGTTAAAGGGTACAGAGTTTCAGTTAGAGAGGAAGAATAACCTCTGGTGATCTACTGGAGAGCAAGGACACTATAATTAATAATTATGTATTTTATATTTCAACATTACTAAGAGTGGATTTTAAACATTCTTGCTACAAAGAAATAATAAGTATGTGAGGTGATGGATGTGTTAATTATCCTGATTAGCTCATTCCACAATGTATACATGTATCAAAACATCACACTGTAAGGGATAAATATATACAGTTATTATTTGCCAATTACTTTTTTTTAAAAGAACGCCGGTACACTTGTAGACAGGATACAAAAAAAATTCATGAAGGAGAAACTAGACATCTCATCATGATAGTCTCTGGTTTTTAATTACAAATAAATATAACATGAGAATGAATGCAAGGTCTATATATCACCAATACATTTGGGGACTGTTTCAGCTTTTAAACCATCACCTAGGTAGAAGATTTAGAGTGCCTTCTGTCTTTGAAATGTCTTTCTTCAATATCTAGTGATTCAGCTTATACCAGGGAGGGAGCTGAAGACCTCTCTCTGTCATCAAAGCGCCAATGAAAAAATTCAACTAGGAAAGGGAAGCAGAGACTGAATGCACACTGATTTGCTTCTATTTAGTGGGATCATTTGGTTCAATTAACAAATATCTACCAAGAGCTTACAAAGTACAACTTGGAGACATCCCCAACCTGACAGGCAAGGGAGAGAATGTTTCCAAGGGGAAGCTATGTGTGATTCCTTCAGTTATTTACATTTCTCAAGGCAACCTTTCATCAAGCAATTGCTGCATGCTCAGTCTGGGCCTCTGAAAAGGATAAGGAAGAGTGAAGATGTGAAGATGTTCTCAAAGACACAACTTCTATTATAGACTGCATTCTTCTAGTAAGAATAGAATCCCACTTTATCTTAAGCTGTTAAAGATGGAAATCAGAGCACATGGAGTATGCAAGAACATTACGAGTCCATACTTTAGTCAGAGCACTGGATAATACAGGGCTAGTATTCCCAGGTTAGTTAGTAATTTGTAGTTTATTAGTCACCATTCTGAAATCTCATGCTGTTCTCTAAAGTACTGATAGAAACCAGTGTAACAGCTGAGTTAGGAGAATGTAAAAATAAAAACTTTGCTGTTACAAATTTACATGTTGTTTCTAATATCCATAGTAATGAGAAAGAACTTTAAAAGTCAATATGTAATGGGGCAAACTTTTATCTTTGTAAGATGTTATTTATAAATCAACATAAAGTAAAAACTCTTAATGTATTAGGAAACTCAATTCATGTATATTACTAATAGTAAGGGACTAAAAATTTTTGCCATATTTTTATTACAAAAGAGTTCATAAGATAAAGCATGCTAATTGATTTTTTTACATTTCTATCAGTCCCACACAATACTACCATTGACAACAATATTTCTGCTTACTTTGCAAAATAATTTTCTGTTATTTCTTTACTTTTTGTAGAATGAAAGAATTCACTGTAATATAAAAGAAAAAACATTGAAAGTACAACCCCAATAATTTCAAATGTGTGTTAATGTCTTGCCTTTCAAACATTTAAAATTCCGCCTCCTTTATTTTCAGTCTTGGTAAAAGGGCACCATAATTGAGGCAATTGTCAAACTTTTAGACTCAATCTGAGCTTCTGATTCACATTGTACATCTTAATTTTTGACCAGGTTCTGCTGGTTAAATTTTCTATATTTTTCTTGAATTTTTCTTTTCTCCCCATCTCTACTGGCAGTGACCTCTGGAATGACCTCTTAAGGGTTTTCCTGCCTCTAGTCCTGCCAGTTCCTTCTGCCTTTCATTATGTTGTCCCAACTGTTCCTTCCCAATCAGAAATCTTGTGGCATCACTTTTCTAATCAAAATTTTTCTCAATGGCTCTTCTTTGTCTAAGGTTCAACTACCTTAGCATGGAACATAAAACTTCTCATGATGGGTCTTTGTTCATGTTCACTTCCTAATCCAATGATATTCTGTATTGTGTGGCTTAGCCACACCAAATTCCATGTTATTCTCCTTCATACCTTTGTTTCTTTGTACACAAAATACAAGTACATACAAAGTACAAGTAAAAACAAAGTACATACCTTTGTTCTTTCTCATACATAAAATATCTCCTCATTTAACCTTTGTTCTTAAAAAATCAGCTCAAATCATCCTTCCTCTGTGGAGTTATCCTTGCCATCCCTCAGATATTTAATTAGTCTTACTGTTGGATTCTGAGATTTGTGTTGTTTCTTCAAATAAAATAATTGTGTTGTTTCTTCAAATAAAATAATTCACATTGTAACATTCAATGCATGAGAAGATATTAAATGGCACGTAGTCCTCCTTTCTATTCACCACCCAATAACTCCTAGTACTTTGTTCCATACGGTTCTGCACATATATGTGTGTGTATATATATACACACATATATAGCATCATAGGTATATATAGCATATATATACATATACTTATATAGCATCTTAGATATATATAGCATATATATATATATAGCATCCTAGATAATCAAAGAATATACAAAGCAACCCTAGAGAAAAACCACTTTACCTTTCACTATTTTCTATCATCTACAGTCATACTTGGTTTTATTATACTTCACAGAGAGTGTGACATAACAAATTGAAGGTTTCTGGCAACCCTGTATCCAGCAAGTCTACTGGCATCATTTTTCCAATAGTATGTGCTCACTTCATGTCTCTGGGTCACATTTTGGTCATTCTCATATTACTTCAAATATTTTTTATTAATATTATATCTGTCATTGTCATCTATAATCAGTGATCTTTGATATTACCATTGCAATTGTTTTTGAGCACCACAAGCCACACCCATATAAGACGGCAAACTTAATTCATGAATGTTGTGTGTGTTCTGACTGCTCCACAGTCAGGAATAGCTGGCAAGCTATTCTTAGGTCTCTCTTTCTCTCTTCAGACCTCCCCATTCTCAGAGACAAAAAAATCATATTCTTATATATAAAATTGGGCCAATTAATAACCCTACAATAGACTCAAAATGTTCAAGGGAAACGTCACACATCTCACTTTAAATCAAAAGCCAGAAATGCTTGAGCTTAGTGAGAAAGTCGTATCAAAAGCCAAGAGAGATTGAGAGCTAGGACTCTTGTACCAGTTAGCCAAGTTGTGACTGCAAAGGAAATATTCTTGAAGGAAATTAAAAATGCTACTCCAGTGAACACACAAATAAAAAGAAAGTGAAACAGCCTTATTGCTGATATGGAGAATATTTTAGTGGGCTGAATAATTCAAAGCAGCCACAACATTCCCTTAATCTAAAGGCTAATCCAGAGCAAGGCCCTAACGTTCTTTAATTCTATGAAGGCTGAGAAAGATGAAGCTGCAGAAAAAAAAATCAAGCTAGCAGAGGTTGGTTTATGAAGTTGAAGCAAAGAAACAGCCTTCATAAAATAAAAGTACAAGGCGAAGCAGCAAGTGCTAACATAGAAGCTGCAGCAAGTTACCCTAAAGATCTAGCTAAGATCACTGATGAAGGCAGCTACGCTAAACAACAGATTTTAAATGTAAACAAAACTGTCTAAGATTGGTAGAAAATACCATCTAGGACTTTTACAGCTAGAGAGGAGAAACAAATATCTGGCTTCAAAGAATAGACAGATTCTTGATAGAGGCTAATGCAGCTGGTGACTTTCAGTTGAAACCAATGCTCATTTACTATCTCAAAAATCTCAGGGCTCTTAAATCTATTCTTCCCCTGCTCTATAAATGGAATAACAAAGTCTTAATGATAGCATATCTGTTTATAGAATGTTTTACTGAATATTTTAAGACTACTATTGAGACATACTGTTCAAAAAAAATGATTCCTTTCAAAGCATTATTGTTCAGTGACTATACACCCAGTCACACAAGAGTGCTGATGAAGATGTACAAGTAGATTAATGTTGTTTTCATGCCTGCTTAACACAGCATGTAATTCTGACTTTTAATTCTTATTGCTTAAGTGACACATTTTGTAAGGCTATTGCTGACATAGATAGTAATTCCTTGAAAGAATCTGGGGAAAGAATATTGAAAATCTTCTGGAAAAGGTTCCCCATTTGAGATGCCATTCAGCACACTTATGATTAATGGGAGGAGGTCAAAATATCAACATTGACAGGTTTAAGAAAACCTGAGTCCAGTCTTCAGAGGTGACTATGAGGGGTTCAAGACTTCAGTGGAGAAATAGCAAAAGAACAAGTGTTAAAAGTAAAGACTAAAGATGGGACAGAATTGTGGCAATCCCATGATAAAAGCTTTAATGAAGAGTTTGCTCTGATAGATGAGCAAAGAAAGTGGTTTCTCGAGATGTAATATACTCCTGGTGAAGATGCTGTAAATGTGGTTGAAATGGTGACAAATAATATATAATATTATGTAAACTTAGCTGATAAAACAGCAGCAAAGTTTGAGAGGACTCATTGCAATTTTAACAGAAATTCTACTGTTAGTAAGATGTTATCAAACAGCATTACATGCTACAGAGAAATTCTTTGTGAAAGAAAATGCGGCACATATACACCATGGAATACTATGCAGCCATAAAAAAGGATGAGTTTGTGTCCTTTGTAGGGACATGGATGCAGCTGGAAACCATCATTCTTAGCAAACTATCACAAGAACAGAAAACCAAACACCACATGTTCTAACTCATAGGTGGGAACTGAACAATGAGATCACTTGGACTCAGGAAGGGGAACATCACACACTGGGGCCTATCACGGGAAGTGGGGAGAGGGGAGGGGGGAGGGATTGCATTGGGAGTTATACCTGATGTAAATGATGAGTTGATGGGTGCTGGCGAGTTGATGGGTGCAGCACACCAACATGGCACAAGTATACATATGTAACAAACCTGCACGTTATGCACATGTACCCTAGAACTTAAAGTATAATAATAATAATAATAATAATAATAATAATAATATTTAAAAAAAAAGAAAGGAAGAGTTCATCAATGGGGCAAACTTCATCGTTTACTTTAAGAAACTGCCACAGCTACCCCACTCTTCATCAACCACCACCCTGATGAGCCAGCAACGAATAACATTCACACAAGACCCTCCACCCACAGAAAGATTGTAATTTGCTGAAGGCTCAGATGATGGTTAGCATTTTTTAGCAATAAAGTATATTTAGTTAATGTACATTTTTTAGACATAATGCTATTTCATACAATGGACCATAGTGTAGTGTAAACATAATTCTATATGCACTGGGAAGCAAAAGTTTATGTGACTCATTTTATTGAGATATTAGCTTTATTCAGGTAGTCTGGAACTGAACCTGGAATATCTCTAAGGTATGCCTGTAGTTATATTATCTTTGAAATATGGTTTTTATGTAGGGAATTTGTTTTTATCTCCTTCTTGTTGGATAGCATATTATAATCAAGTATAAGGCTATACAAATCCTATCACACTTAAATATGAAATAAGTCAAATTTATAACTTATAGATAATTGGTATAATTTACATGTAGGAAAATTGTTATGATGGTACATTGCTGAATTACATTAATCATATATGGGAAAACATTTAAAGCAATGTTTTAGATTTAGATGCTAAAAAACGTAGGTTTTAAGATCGGTTGCTTTTGTTTCAAGTAGAGTTCAGTTTTCACTTTCAACAATCCAGTATGTTTCATCTACATCATTCCAAAGTAAAATGCATTCAGAGCCTTGTTGGCAATAGTACAAACCCTTGCTATCTTTCCCTGGATCTCCTGGATCAGCCTCAAAAGGAAACTCAGTACTTATAACACAGAGCTTATTGATATTCTAATTTGATGATAGTATAACTTTCTTCTTAAAAATAAATTTAGCTTAAAATAGTATAAAAGCAAAAATGAAATCTACTAAAGTAATTAACTTTACCACATATTACTGGATGCTGTTTCTTGAATGTATATATATTGGAAAATATTATGATTGCTCCATACTTAACATGTAATTAAGAACTTTTAGAAATTTAAGTAGCAACAGTTAAGTACTTGTCATATCTCTTGAATTCCAAATGTGTGATAGTAAAAGGAATTTACCACCCATTCACCTATTAAGCATTTACTGTGTGCCTGAACTAGATTATATTTATATATGATCAAAATTTATCTTCATGATCCCCCATAAACTGTCATTATATTCATTTTACCATCATCCAAATTCAACAGCTAATATGAGATGGAGTTGCATTGAAATATTTTACTCTGACATGAAATCCCGTTCTCCTAATCACTGCAGTAATAAAATGCAACCCACAAACACAACCAGTAAAAGGATTTTTATTTAGTTTATACCAGTATCTTGAGTAGTCCCAGTATAGTCAAACCATATATATATACTATACAGTCTTCATGGGACAGCCTCATGTTAAATGTTTTGGAGATAATATAGAGATAATACTAAAGAAACTTACAGTCCAGTTAAGTAGTCAATGCTAGTTATGAAAACATAACATTTAAAATTTTCATCTCATTATATATATGATATGCATAAATTTATGTGTATATCATCTTTGGTCTATATCATAGATCATACATATGTATATTCACATACATATATGTATATAAATATGCATGCATCTATCTATATATGTCTCTATCATATCTAGATCTTAATTTTGAGGTTGAACTGCCTCAAACTTAAATTAAAATAGTTATACCACTTTATCTTAAATCCGAAACTTCCAAAGAGGGCTACATGAAGACACTGATAAATGGATAAATGAATGTTCTTTCTTACATCCTTTCTTATTTCATTCTTGTTTTTCCTCCTTCCAAAAAAAGAATTAAAAAAAATTGAGTGTCTATTATACTATTTAATATACTTAGATAAAAGACAAATACTAAACATAGTATGTAGATACCATAGTCATGGAGGAAAAAGAAACAAGTAGACAGATTATATCCATGAAGTGTGCATAAATCATAAAAATAATCAAAAGTGCAATCGTGTGGTGTAGGAGGTAGGAGATAGGGAAAGGGGAGGCACATGGTTCTGAACTCATTGCTGGGGAGCCAGAGAAGCTTCCCAGAAAAAGACTTTCCAGACCATCCTTATATCTATAATGCATGTGTCGTTTTGTTAATTTTTCTTCTGCTTTAGGAGCCTTTACCTTCTATCACTTTTTTATTACATGGTCTCATTGTTGGAGGCTTAAAAAAAAAGAAATAGGGGGTCTATTAACCATAGTGAATATTAATACTTATGATAAGTATTCATATTACTTTGATGAAATTCTAGGAGATCTAGAGCTTACTTAGAAAGAAAATAGATGCAGTATAGAGTTTGGAGCTCAAAGTGAGGGCAGAAATTGGTAGAAGAAATTTAACAAAAGAAATTCACTAGACAGGGGAGAGAGATGAAAGGATGAAAGAAAGATAACGATGAAATTAAACTAATGATAGAATGTTCCAATGGTTCTTCAAAATTGTTTTGGAGGCTACACCTAGATCTGATCATAAAATATTCTTTCTAATTTAATGCAAGTTCTCAAACTCAGCACTCTTTGCAATTTACAACACTTTTACTTTATTCTAAATCTGTCTCTGAATCCTAATTATGTCCATACCTTTTTCAGACAATAAAATATTTTTAGACATTTCCTGCCAAAAAAAAGTAGAGGCAAGAAATATATTTTCTACAGACAAAATTTTTTAAAGATATATGAATGGGTAATAACATTGAAGACATAGAAAAGAAAATAATCTTCCAAGAAAAATGATTATAGACTACGTCTGAAATAAAAAGTTGTATTTACTATTTATTAGCCTAAAACATATCTCTAATTTCACAGCATGATCATATCCATAGGAAACATTTTAAAGTAAACAGTCAAGTTCCTTTATTCTTTCTTCATTTTCACTCAAATTTTATCCATTCTTTTATCTCTTTTGACACACTGTTAGGAAGAGTTCTTCAATTTTTTCCTACCCTAAATTCAATTTCCACCATTTCTTCTTATAAAAATATTTATTATATAAACTTGCAGGTCGATACATTTGGGGTTTTACCAAAAACTGTTTTTTTGTTTGTTTGTTTGTTTTCTTTTTTTAACCTGTCCACTCTTACTTGTTCCTGCCATTCCTGGCAGTCTTTTAAGCTGCTGTTTCAGCTCTCCAGGCAGTTTTTAAAGGCACCTATGGTACAACCCCAGCTAATAGATCAAAGAATTCACTCCATGTTTGCCTTCACTGAACTCAGAACGTGGGATGGTTAGATTTTTGCTCTAAGGGCAGAGAATCACTATAAATGAGGCTTTGCACTTCATGTAATGAAAACACATCCACTTTGTACTCTCAGGTACAGTTACAACTAAATCAGGGTATTCCATGATACTCCTCACCCAAGTTCTCCTGTTTGAAATTGGCATGACATTTCTGAACTCTGTTTACAACTGTTGAGCCTCCACATTCTGTTTATATTTGTGACTCACAGATTATGAAAAAAAAAAAACAAATTATAAGTAAACTATATAATTTATTTTTCCTCTGGTCCTCAGAAATAATAATATCTGCTTCTCCTCTTGGTGTGAATGTTTTTATGTATTTCATCTGTAAATGTTCACAAGAATATAAATCCAATACAAAAATGAAATGCATAATTTCCTGAAAGAATTGTAGCAATTCTCTTCAGTTCCTAAGGATATATTACCACATAAAGAAAAGAACTGAGATCCACTTCTGTCCACATAAGAAAAATTTTAGACAGATCTTTTGGGGCTTATTTTGTCAGGTGATTGTATGCACTGTCCATTTCCATTGACTGTAGAGTACTTGTCTCTGTGTAGCCAGAGAACAATGAGGTTACATTACTTCTAAGGCTCTTAAAAGGGGAGACCATTTTCTGCAATCAAGAAGGATGTGGGCATCCATATTGATTTTGGAGAATGTCTATGGTAAAGTGCTTGGATCAGACAATTTAATGGGAGATGAAAATTCAAGACCAGAGTAAGTTTAACCCAGCTGTAAAGGAAAAAAAATTCCCTCTGGAAGGCTTCACTGTCTTTTCACATCTTACTGTTTTCTCTCAGCAGTAGAGTTGTCTCCATAACCTTTAAAATTTCAGCTATTGTTTACTTAGCACCAATTTTGGGCCTATCATTTTTAATAAGTTCTATGGAGAATATAAAGAAGTACAAGTGTGTTCACTGTTCTCTTTTTAGTGTGGAAAACAAGAAGCCACAAATTATAAAATAACAATAATCATATTTATGATAATCCTTCCTGATGCTTAAGCCAAAGTCTTATAATTATCCTTCACTTTCCCCTTTCACGCCCAAATCCAATCCATCGGAAATCCTGCTGACTCCATCATCAAAATATGTCCAGATTCCCATCACCTGTCAAGAATTCTACTGCTCCTACCCTGGTCCAAGCCACCACTGTCTCTCACCTAGATAAAAGCAGTGCCCTCTTAACCAATGTCCTTGCCCAGACAGTCCACCCTCACCACTGCAAAGAGACTGGGTCTTATAAGATATAAGAAAATCAAATCATGCCATGGCTCTGTCTAGAACTTTGCAACAATTTCTGATGTTACTCAGAAGTAAAAGCCAAAGCTTTTACAATGGCCAGCAAGGCCATAAGTAGTCTGAGCTGTCTTCTCTGTTACATATCTGACTTCATCTGCTAATCTCACCCTCTGTGTCTTTGCCTCCTTTTCCTGGGCACACTCCTATTTCACATCTTTTGAACTGAATGCACTCTTCCATATTGTAGAATGCTCCTTTTTTCAGGCATGCATATAGCTGACTCCTTCAAATTTCTATAAGCCCTCATCAAAATCTCAACATCACAATCAAACTAATATTAACAGACTCATATAAACTTAAAAAAATTGTTCATCTTGCTCCCAGTTACCCCACTTCTTATCTCCCTGCTCTTTTATTTATTTTTATTTTCTCCATAGCATTCGTCACTTCCTGACATACTATATATTTTACCTCTTCACTATGTTTGTTATTTATTTCCACTCCATTCACTAAAATGTAAATCCACAAGGACACAAATTTCATTTGTTCACTGATAAATTTCAATGGATTAGAACAATTGCTAGCACATACTTGACCCTCAATAAATATGTATTAAATAAATAAATTTATGAAGAATTAATAAAAAAAAGTGTCCTTTACTGACTGCATTCTACCTGCCAGTGCTTTGCTAACTATTTTGCACACATTATTTTATTTTGTCTCATAAACCCTATGAGGTAAGGTATTACTCCTCTTCTTGGCAAATGCAGAAGCCAACATTTAGAAAAGTTTGTAACTTGCCGAAGGTTACACAGCAGGTAAGTGGCAGAGCCAATATTGAAACTCATAGTCAGTTCTAAAGCTTGGATTGGATGTTAACTGCTGTGACATGTCGAAAGTAGCAACTTGTTTTACTATACAGTTCTGCATAATTATGAGTTTCTGTTATGTGTAGGAACGGATTTAAGCGTTCTGGACTGAGAAGTATAATGTAATTATCAAAATATATGTTATTCCAGAATCTAACCCTAATTTAGAAAATTTTTCAAAACAAGACACTGGCTTATAATATCTATAGAAAAAGGCAGGAAAAACACAGGGAACGATGGCGAATTTGAATTGGTTATCCTTTTCATTCATCTCATCATAGTCTGATTCTCATTTCTCTTTTGGAGATTGCTTCTAAGTATCTCTAATGATTGATCTCTGTTCTTGATCTCCAAATAACACAAAAACCAAAGTATTGGTAAATTCATTATTTTAAAGTCAGCCAGGTGATTTTTTTTTTAAAATCCTTTAAGCTGCTTGTTTGGAATCAGCTGACCTTCAGTTACTTACTTTCTTGGTTCCTCTTGAAATCACCCACAATTTCAAGAATGCTAGCACTTAGTCCCAGCTTGATAAAGCAAGGAAATCCTTTAACTTCCCTCACTCATGGTGCCAGCGTATCCGCTTGCCACTCTTTTTGTACACATTACATTATTTTAAGCTTGAATTTGTCATCCAGTTTTGCCCCATCTGTGTCATGGCTGGCTCCACCTGTGTCTTAGATTCTAAACTTCCATGAGAGAAGAAGAGATCTGGATATAATTATACATACTAAGTCACTTTATACAGACCTCACAGGCAGCCATGAACTGAGTAGACTCTTAATATGTGCATTCTGATAAAAATATCCTAGTCTACTCCCTTCCGAGGCACCCTCCACCCACGTCAACACTTCACTTTCTTTCTCATTTGCCTGGTGAGTCATATCAGTGCTAAAAATTTATATTAAATGCTTCAATCCCAATGTCTTACTTTATTTTTTGCCAGCATTTTCTTAACCTGAATAGTCCTTATAACTGTAATTGTTCACGTCTTGTGGTATAAACATAGAGGAATATATAAGCAGTCAACAGACTCTTTGCATTTCAATGCACTAAACAATATTTTTTAGAATTAAACATCCATCATGCTTTAAAAATACTCCAACAGCTTGTGTTTCTAAATGGTGCCTTAAACAGCAGTTGTCCTTTCCTTTGCAAACTCCGTAAAGGGATAATATATCCTTTGGGGTCAGGCTATGCTCCATCTTTCCCCCAGTAGACCCTTTAACTGCAAATAACTTTTCTTACATGGATTCTCAAATTTCCCTTGAAATCAAAGTTATTATTAAATCAAAGAAAACTAGAGAAGAGTTGTTACAAGTGCAAAGCATTCACTTTAGCACTTCCTGCAGGGTAGCTCATTTCAATATGTAGCATTTCTGATTCTCCCTTTGCCAAAGATTCTGCCAAGCACAGGAACCCCCAAATAATCAGGGCTATGCTAAGCACAACATTATCAGAGCTAGAAGAAAATACATCACAGCCTAATCTGCTGTATGTTTTCCATCTTGTTTTCATTTATTTATAATTTTCTGTATTACCTTAAAATATCACTGGGTTGATTAAAATGGCAGTTCATTAGTAAGACTTTTTAAGGGTCTTTCTAACTAGACACTTCATCAGGTTACATATTAGACCACTTGAAACAAAATGTAGTTAAAACACTCTTGTTTACATTTCTTAATCATTATTCTCATAATGGCAAATGTAGTACCTCTTCAAGAGGCATGTAGACTCATATCCATCTTCACAGAACTCGGTGAAATGTGGTATTTCTTAATGTACATAAGGTGCCAACACTATACCCCTGTTAATCATTAGGGGGACTGTGGCACGCAATGCTCCTGCCCATGTTAATCTTCACTCCTTAAACTCTTAAATATCTTCAACCATTGCCCCATTGTGCTCCTCAGAAAACTTTAATAATGCTGGACATCTCAGAAAATCAAAATCAACTTTCTTTTGCTCTGCTTTTAATCCCTTTTCCCAAGACCTTTAATTTTATCTTTCTGTCTAACTTCCCTCTATGGATTTACCAAAGCCAATCTACTTGTCAATTTTCTGATTTTCTCTGAATCTCTCATTCAAGAATCTGTTTGCTGCAGTCTCTCCACACCCCTGCCCAGGAAGAAAACAGACTCACAATAATCTGGGAATATGGGAAACTCACTGAGAAAAAAAAAAAAAAAAAAGCCACTGTTTTACAGCTTCCCAAATGTATAGTATCTAACAGCTCCTCTCTTTGATGTTTATCAAGCAATTACAGGGTGCATGGCAGCTGCATCAGAATAAGTATGCCTTTGAGAAACCAAGACTCCGCATATCAAAATCACTTCTGAGATTCATGTGAAGCCTGGATCTGCAGACATTATCGCAGGACAATCAGTAACTAATCTAATGGCCTCAAGATTGGTATATTCTATTTTCTGAGACGAGCATAATGAACAAGACATAACTGCTGCTCTGTGGAAGTTTGATCTACTGCTGGAATAACACTTATTCCTCTTTTCTCACATTTCACTGGACATTTCCCTCCCTAGAGAGAACATTTTTGAAGTAACGTATCCAGCCCTATTCACTACCCATAAATACCTCTCCTGAGGGAGAAATAGTAACTTTTGTGACTAGAGGGTTTGGGAAAAGAAAGCGAACATGATCAGCTTTGCCACTTTCTCTGATTTAAGATCCCCCTGCCCAGAAGAGCTGTGTCCTATCTTCTGGGCTTTTTTTCTTTTCTTTTCTTCTTCTTTTTTTTTTTTTTTTTACGGAGTCTCACTCTGTTGCCCAGGCTGGAGTGCAGTGGCACCTGCCATCTGGACATAGGTCAGAAAGAGTATCCCTTTCTCCTTTCTGGCTGTGCTATTGGGGCTCTACATACACAACAGGAATATGATCAGGAATATGTTTGTCTCTCTGCAGGCCCCAGTACTCCTACAGTGAAATATTAAGGAGCCCGACTCTGACTCTGACCATACATCTAAGCCACATTCTCCAATCTAGCCTGTTAGTAATAAAACTGATAACGTGATCTCTGGAAGTCTTCTTTCTATGTCTACTTTTTATTTGGTTTGGGGTTCAGGAGGAGAAAAGGGGTCTTATTATAGGTCCCATAAGCCCTAAACAGCTACAGAGGAGCAATTAGGCATGCTTCTTATCTAGTATGGTGCATTTCATTTTATTAGATCTATGTGGAGTGAAAATAACTCAATTTGAATTTGAATTCTGTCATTTATAATGTGTATAACCTTGGACAATTTATTTAACTTTAGTCCCTCAGTTTCCTCAATCATGTATTCAAATAATATTTAATGAGCACATACAACATGCCAGGCACTGTTCTAGGGTCTAAGGATACACAGTAAACAAATAGACTAAAATGTCTGCCTTTGTGAAACTTTTTTATTTTTTGTTTTCTTTCTTTCTTTTTTTTTGACAAAATCTTGCTCTGTTGCCAGGCTAGAGTGCAGTGGTGCAAGCTCAGCTCACTGCAACCTCTGCTGCCCGGGTTCATGTGATTCTCCTGCCTCAGCTTCCCGAGTAGCTGGAACTACAGGCATGTTCCACTACACCCACCTAATTTTTGTATTTTTAGTAGAGACAGGGTTTCGCCATGTTGGCAGGATGGTTTTGATCTCTTGACTTCGTGATCCACTCACCTCGGCCTCCCAAAGTGCTGGGATTACAGGCGTGAGCCACCACACCCGGCTGTGAAGCTTTCATACAGTAAAATTGAAATAATCCTAGGACATAATGTTAGATACTGAGTATAAAATGGCTGAGTATAGGAGACACGCTTACAGTGTTTCCTGGACATAGTAAGTACTCAACAGGTGATGAGGATGATGATGATAATGGCAATGATGATCTTTGCTTCATTGAGGGAAGCAATGCCAGCTCTAACCAAACAACTTGTGTTATTAACGTAGTTTTTTTCTCTGTGATTATCTCTGAGCTTCAGGATGTCCCATGAGGTAATGATGATTCTTTACATAAAAATATGTTACATCTTCTGATTTCTAAATTCCACTCTCTAATGCTGAACTCAGCTCCTTAAAGGATACTGTTATTTAACCTGCTATACTGTGTCAGTAGAATTATTTTCTGACTTTGAAAGCAAAGGGCTTTCATTTTGTTTTATTTTGCAATACTGATGTTTCATATAGTATATCATATTGTTAATTGAATTCTGATGGGTAATATTGAAAAATTATTTTCTTTTGTCTTCTTATAGATGGTAGGACTCTAAATAATTTATGAAGTCAACAAGGATGTTGTCACACATAATTTGCACCTCTTTAAGAATAATCATTATTTTAACTGCATGCATTGGATGGTTAGAAATTCAAGGATCATATGTTTGCTGTGTTAGTTCTTGTATGGAAATGGTTGAACTAACACACTCTTGGCCTTAGATTGATACCTAGCCACTGTCTCTGATGCAATTAATCTAGGATTCATTTCAGATTAAATATCTCTGAGCAATCTTCTATCAGAGAGTCCTTTTATCCACATGTATGCCAGTTATGACGATCTTTTGCACTAACTTGGCCACTTGGTAGAATTTGTCCGTTTGGATACCTGACTAACCATCTGTGATCAAGCCATTCATCTCAGCCACAGTAATGTTCTATACATAAGCAACGATGAATTACCTTCACAGGAAATGGATAACTTTCAAATACATATCATATCTTTGCCCACTCATTCCACCATCATAAACACACACCTGTTATACCAAATATTGAGATCTGTAATTTTATTTGCACTTTCAGACATGACATCAAAACTTGGAGAGTTTAAATATAACGTACATGCGGTCATAAAGACAGTAAGTAGCAGAAGTGTTAACCAAAAATATTCTTCTGGACCTAAAGTCTGACATTGGTCTGCCAAAGTTTACCAAAATTTTCCAAATATATTGTAAAATCTAAAAAAAATCACTCCAAATTTAGGGAGATATTCTTAAACTAAATCATTATGGAGCCAAACACTATCCAACACAGTCTACTTACATTGTAAAGTCTAATGAAAATCACTCACTCTAAATTTAAGGAAATGTTCTTAAACTAATCTTTATAGGACTTCACATTCTCTGACACTTTAGAGCCCATCTTCATTATAATCATTACACTTAACTTTGTAGAACTCAAGAGAAGGTACTGTCAGCCCCTTCTAAAACTGTCAAAGGTAAGATAACTGACAAGTACCATATCTTTCTTTGCTCAGAAATGTGTAACCACAACAACATATCTACAATTGCCTGTACCAACAAATAATGGAAATATCTTTAGTGAGCTCTCTATTGTTCAGTACTCTATATGTTTTTCAATAACAATTACCTTTAAGAGAGAAGTTAATTATTTCATAGTGATTTTTATTTTTACATTACAATGCAAAATAAATCAAAACTTAAAGAATTGTAAAAGCAGTGATAGCTCCACTCACATTCCTAAAAGAGACAGGAAAGGAGAAGGAAACCAACTAGTAAAAAGGGGATCAGTCCTTCTGTGCTACTATCTAGGGAGCAATGAAACTATATATTAATTCCTCCTGGCTCTTTGAAAATATGATTTATCCAGGAATTTAAATAATACTAAAGCCAGCATTTCTTAAAGCTCATTTACCATTTTGATTGTGGTGATGGCATCACAAGTATATGCATAAGACCAAATTGATAAAAATGTATATATTAAATATGTTTAATTTTTGTGTATTAATTATGATATGGTTTGGCTGTTTCCTCCCCAAAAGCTCATCTTGAACTGTAATTCCCACAATTCCCAGTTTTTTTGGGAGGAACCCAGTGGGAGGTAATTGAATCATGAGGGTGGGTCTTTCTCATCCTGTTCTCATGATAGTGAATAAGTCTCAAGAGATCTGATGGTTTTAAAAACAGGAGTTTCCCTGCACAAGCTCTCTCTCTGCCTGGTGCCATCCATGTAAGATGTGACTTGCTCCTCCTTGCCTTTCACCATGATTGTGAGGTTTCCCCAGCCATGGGAAATAGTAAGCCCATTAAGCCTCTTTCTTTTGTAAATTGCTGAGTCTTGGGTAGGTCTTTATCAGCAGTGTGAAAATGGACAAATACAGTTAATTGGTACTAGTAGAGTGGAGCGGTCCTTAAAAGATACTCGAAAATGTGGAAATGACTTTGGAACTGGGTAACAGGCAGAGGTTGGAAGAGTTTGGAGGGCTCACAAGAAGACAGGAAAATGTGGGAATATTTGGAACTACCTAGAGACTTGTTGGATGGCTTTGAATAAAATGCTGATAATGATACAGACAATGAAATCCAGGCTGAGGTGGTCTCAGATGGAGATAAGGAACTTGTTGGAACTGGAGAAAAGATGACTCTTGTTATGTTTTAGCAAAGAGACTGGTGGCATTTTGCCCCTACCCTAGAGATTTGTGGCACTCTGAACTTGAGAAGGATTATTTAGGATTTTTGGCAGAAGAAATTTCTAAGCAGCAAATCCAAGAGGTGACTTTAGTGCTGTTAAAGGCATTCAGTTTCAAAATGAAAACAGAACATAAAAGTTTAAAAAATTTGCAGCCTGACAATGCAATAGAAAAGAAAATCCCATTTTCTGAGGAGAAATTCAAGACACCTATAGAAATTTGCATTAGTAATTTCTATAGGAGCCGAATGTTAATCACAGGACAATGGGGAAAATGTCTCCTGGGCATGTCAGAAACCTTTCTAGGAGCCCCTAACATCACAAGCCCAGAAGTTCTGGAGGAAAAAATGGTTTCGTGGACCTGGCTGAGGGTCCCCCTGCTGTGTGCAGTCTAGGAACTTGGTGCCCTGCATCCCAACTGATCCAGCTATGACTAAAAGAAGCCAAGTTATAGCTCAGGCTGTTGCTTCAGAGGGTGGAAGCCCCAAGTCTTGGCAGCTTCCACATGGTGCTGAGTCTATGGGTGCAGAGAAGTCAAAAACTGAAGTTTGGGAACTTCTGCCTGGATTTCAGAGGATGTATGGAAATGCCTAGATGTCCAGGCAAAAGTTTGCTGCAGGGCAGGGCCCTCATGGAGAACCTCTGCCAGAGCAATTTGGAAGGGAAATGTGGGGTCAGAGCCCCCATACAGAGTCCCTACTGGGGCACCACCTGGTGGAGCTGTGAGAAGAGGGCCACCGTCCTCCAGATCCCAGAATGGTAGATCCAGAAACAGCCTGCACCATGTAACTGAAAAAGCTGCAAACACTCAACACTAGCCTTTGAAAGCAGCCAGGAGGGGGGTTATACCCTGCAAGACCACACGGGCCAAGCTGCCCAAGGCCACAGAAGCCCACCTCTTGCATCAGCATGACCTGGATGTGAGACGTAGAGTCAAAGGAGATAATTTTGAAGCTTTAAGATCCAATTGCCCCACTAGATTTCAGATTTGCATGGGGCCTGTAGCTCTTTTGTTTTGGCCAATTTCTCCAATTTAGAATGGCTGTATTTATGCAATGCCTGTACCCACTATTGTATCTAGGAAGTAACTAACTTGCTTTTGATTTTACAGGCTCATAGGAGGAATGGACTTGTCGCAGACTTTTGAGATACTGGTGAAATCAGTAAAGACTTTGGGGGACTGTTGGGAAGGCATAATTGGTTTTGAAATGTAAGGACATGAGATTTGGGAGGGGCTGGGGTGGAATGACATGGTTTGGCTGTGTGGGAGGAATGCAGTTGGAGGTAATTGAATCATGAGTGTAGGTTTTTACCATGCTGTAGATTTTTCCCATGCTGTTCTCATGACTGTGAGTAAGTCTCATGAGATCTGATGGTTTTAAAAGCAGGAGTTTTCCTGCACAAGTTCTCTCTCTGCCTGCTGCCATCCATGTAAGACGTGACTTAATCCTCGTTGTCTTCCACCATGATTATGAGGCCTCCCCAGCCACGTGGAACTGTAAGTCCATTAAACCTCTTTCTTTTGTAAGTTGCCCAGTCCCAGGTATGTCTTTATCAGCAGCATGAAAACAGACTAATACAAATTATATTTCAATCAAGTCAAAAAAGAAACACAAAAACTAAAAATAAATTTAAATACACTGTTTTATATGGAGATGTTAACTTACTTTTCATTCAATAAGAAAAACTCAGGTTGGAAATACAATTAGCTTCAAAAATACTTAAATGAAATGGCAATAACAAAACCACAAAAAGAACTAAGTAAATGATTTGAGATTATGTCTCTAAACTTTTAATGACAGGCTTTAAGCAGCTGCCATATGGTTGCTGGTCATTATTAAGAAATAAATTCTTAGCTGATTTACATGCAGTAAAGCAATGGTTTGCAAAATGGCAAAAGACAGTAAAGTTAAACTGGTGTATTCAATTATTAAACATTTATTGGGTGATATTATATGCAGGATGCTGTGCCAAGTGCTGTAGAGATAAAACAAGAAGACTTTGTATCTTTACTAACAAAATGTACAATCTACTCAGGTAATCTCATAGCATGTACAATTAGTAAATATAATTCAAATATTTCTTATTTAAATAAAATTAAAGTTTCTACCCCCTTGCATATGTCAATATCCTTTGAATCTTGATTTTTCTTTCACTAACTTCATCTAGTCTAACAAGTGATATATCCATTCCCTGCAAGACATACACTAAATTATGTTTCTTAAAAAATATGAATACATGAGACATGGATAAGACAGATAAGAAAGAAATATTGAAAGTAGGGAATAAGTGAATGATGTATTTCAATAGGCCAGAGAAGAAATAAAGTGGCCAGGTGAGTATTAAGAGTAAGTGGAGACAGGTGACAATTAAGCATTAATGGATAGAACTAGGAGATATTAACACCCGCAAAGGTAGTCTCCAGACTAAGAAAGACTTTGGAATCAGGTACACAGAAGGGCAGCTAAATCCATAGCAAAGGAGGAGAGCACCAAAAATAAAAATGAGAGCAAGAGATAGCCACATGGATTGAAAGGGAAAGAGAGGAGGTCCTCAGAGAAGAAAGAGGCAGCAACATACTAATACTACTAAAACATAAGACAAGATAGTGGTCTATTTGAGAGTACATAATGACTTTTAGTTTAAAGAAGAATTTTGCAATAAAAGGCTTAAGGAAAAATAAACTTTATTATATAAAACCTAAGGTGTAATAGTTTAGCCTTTAATCTATAATGTTAACATTTTGAGAATGTTTAATAAGAATTTTAATAAAGATATAAGAACATTAACAATCTTAAAATGGTTTTAAAAGGCATTTATTCAATATAAGCAAGGATGATAAAAATAAAACTAAACATTATGAATATACCAGTAATTCACTTTAAGAGTTAATCATTTTGGAATGTGTAGTTTTATTCAGTTAATGACAACTTCAACGTATAACTGATAGCCATAAATCCTGTTGGAAATAATTAAACTTTTCCACAGCAATTTTAAAGGAAGAATACACTTACATTTAATTGATTAAAAATGTAATATCCACAACTAGTGATCTAGTCACATAAAAATAAAATTGCTTTTTCTCTTGCTGAAGACTCAGAAATAAGATATTTTGTAGGTAAAGTGTCTCATCAATGCCATATCATATTCTGTAGATGGCATGTTATCATCTTCATGAAATATCTATTCCTACATAATAAAGGAGCATGTAAGATCCCAAGCCTTGGAATCAAAGAGATCTAAATTCAATTCAGAGTTATACACTAATAATTTGTGACCCTATGCTTATTATTTAACTTGTATATGCTTCAATATTCTTATCTGTTAAATGCGGCTTATAATGCCTATCTTACAGTACTTTAAAATAATTAAATGAGATGGTGGGTGTAAAGTATACTATACCTAGCACAGGTTAAACACTGAAAAAAAATGTATTTTTAAAAATTAGTAATAGTAGATATACTAGTTTTCTATTGTGTAACAAATTATTACAAACTTAACTATGTAAAAGAATACCCATTGATTAGCACATAGTTCTGTAGGTCAGAAGTCCAGCATGCGATATTTTGGTTCTCTGTTCAGGTTTTCACATGGCTGAAATCAAGGTATTAGTGTGCTGTGCTCCTTTCTGGAACCTCTGGGGAAGAATCAATACTAAGCTCTTTCAGATTGTTGGCCACATCTATTCCTTGCAGCTGTAGAATTAAGGTTCCCATTTTCCCTGCTGGCTGTCAAGTCTCATCTCCAAGAGGCTGTTGTGTTCTTTGTCATGTGGCCCCCTCCAGCAATGAAGAATCTCCCTCATGTTTTAAATATCCAGGACTTTTCTGTCTCTGACTTCTTGATTTAGATTTCAAAGGCTCATGTGTTTAGGTCAGACCCACCCAGATAATCTCCCTTTCCTAAAGTCAACTGTACCATATAACAAAACCTAATTATCGGACTGAAATCACAGTCACAGTCCCAGAAATTATACAGAGCATCTAAAACATATGACACGAAATTTGGAGATAACCTAGAATTCTATCTCCTACTCATTTCAGTAAATGTTTGAAAAATTGTCTATTGCATAACACTTTCAATCATTTTAGAAGGTTACCTTTTTTAAGTTTTGAAGAAATCATAAGTAATCACGATTATAAATCTAACAAGTAATTAGATCACTAATGTCTAATATTTATACAAGGGAAATACAACATATTTATGGAAGTCTAAGTTTCTAAAGAAAAGCCAGATGAAGTTAAGCTATCATTTATTCAACTGCTCAGGTTTTCTCAGAAACACCTTATTATCCTGTTTGGTTCTATACTTCCGTATATGTAATCTCAAAATCCAACAATTCCTTCTCATTTAATTCCAGTGTATGACAAGAAATATCATGCAATTTAAAAATTCTATTGGATAATTTTGCAATAAACTTCTACTCAAAGGGCATCCCACAAAGGAGAAGTTCAATCACATGTAACCCTAGGACACACAGTTAAATAAAGATTATCAAACTCCATGAATTCTCTTAGCAAAAATAACTATCTCATGTACTATTTTTAAAGGATCTCTCATTTTCACTCATTATTTCTTAAATTATGAACGAATCTCCACATTATGACATGTTTGCAAAAATCAAAGAGCACATGCGACACTGGCCACTAATAAACACCCAACGTGTGGTGGGTACTTTTACAGGAACATTACAAATAATTTCATTAATCTTTGTAAACTTGCTATAAATGTTAATTATTTTATACTTATTTTACTGATGAAGAAACTGAGGCAGGGACAAGGCAACTCATGTGTACAAAAAGCACATGGTAAGAACTTGCTCAAACCAGAATACAAAACCTGGTTTTTCAAGCTCCAAAGCCTGGTCTTTTCCAAAGTACACTATATTGTGTCTCATAAGATGTACATGGGTCAAATGGAACAAAGGGAAATGAAGCAGTTGTAACCAAATGCATCTGGAAAGAGGGCTCTTGCATTTAATATGCCTTCATCTATTTGCCTTTCATGTACTTATACTTTCTTCATGTACCATATTCCTTCAATATCACTTATAATAAGCTTAGCATGGTGGAAATTTATGTGAACAATTGCATCATTGTATTACTAATTTTACAAATAACCCAAGTACCAATGTACTATGCACCAAGAAATGCTGAGATTATCTATCTAGATCACATGGTCTTCTTATCTCCTTCTCATTAGCTGTTCTCCAGCATAATAATACCAAAAGCTCTGATTCACACAGTAAGGGAGTAAAATCAGTAGTGAGAATAACAGATTCTGGCTTTAATTCACAATGCCCTCATAGATTTTCTGCTAACCACTGTACTGTCCTTTCTGATCCTTCATGTCTAAACCTATTTTCAAGTCTGGATACATGTCAAAGTCAGGATGACCAAGAAATGCAATAATGAGAACACTTAAACAAATAGAAGAATGAAACTGTGCACCATCCTTCCCCTTCCAGAGGTACTTATCCAGAAGCTAATGATTACACAGATGTAACAAACAGTGACCTCCTCCTCCAAAGCATACATATACTCTTTGACCCCACCTTTGTTGCATTTGAAGGTGCTTAATTCCTGATTGACGAGACTCTGGAGAAAGGCTCTTGAGAAAATTATATTGAATTGAACATCCATGCCATCACAAAATAATTAGGTGACCAAAGGCAAGTAATTGGTTTCTGGCTCTCATTTCCTTGCTTGTAAGGTAGGGGTCATCAATTTATCTATCTCATGGGAGTGATAATGAGTATTAAATGATATGTAAAGTACTTAGCATGGCACCTCAATCTCAAAACCTGTTAGAAATTATAATTTAGTATGATTCCATTATCTTACAACTTTTCACTAACAGCCTCTGCAAGACAACTGAAAAAATGTAAATGGTTTGTGTGAAACTAATAATAGTTTTGCAAAATCTCAAAATAGAGAGACATTTAGGCTTATGCTTCTCAGTCATTTAAAATACATCTTTATAGTTTTTGTTTTTATCTCTATCATGTGCATCTAGTGTCTCTTCCAAAACTTTTGTTATGGAGTTAGAAGACAGTGCCGTAAGCATTACAGACAACTGAAACCATAGAGCCTTTGTTCGTGATCACTGCTCAGATGGTCTGAAATGCAGTAACAGCAAGAGCTACTGAATTAGTTCATTTCACTATATTAAATCCAAGTTCAACCCAATGGTTCTAATTTTATGTACTACTGAATTTAAGGTTCAGCAGACCAATTTAACCCACCTATCAAGCAACAAACATTGTTTCTGAAAAGGATGACTCATTTTTAGCAATGTCAGAAGTCTAAATCACTAAAACATATAGACAAAATTGATTGTTGAATGTCAAAAATGTTTCTGAGAACCCAAAATAAGTAGCTCTCCAAAGTACAGATATGTCTGTTTTTACATACATGAGTGTTGGATTCACATACATAATCAGTTGACAAATGGTGAATTCTACATACTGTGCCAGGCACTAAGGACACAGTAGCAAACCATACATGGTCTCTGTTCCTCACCTATCTAACTCCATTCTCCCTGGCAATTACTGTCACAGAGGTTGAAATTTCAGAATAACACTTCAAAGACATCTCTTTTTAAATATCTTCAACTGGAACTATCTCTTCACAGCACAAATGGCAAAGTTCTTTATTCCTGAGAGCTTGGGATAAAGAGCATACAGCACTGGCTTCTAACACCAAGAAAAGAGAAGGTATATAAAGTTGACTATATCCAAAAAAGCATTGTTATTAATGTCATATCTTCATAATAATTAATTTTGTATAATAGTTAACTTCATAAATATTCTATGCATGCTACAGACAAAACATAGTTGCAGAATTATTTATCTTAAAATGAGATATGACCTGTGTCACCAAACAGTTTGTATAATCAGTCACTATGGAAGATGACTTGCACCCTGAGAAATGGGTTCTACCTGCCAAGTGTGGTAGTCATTAAGCTACTTGCAAAATATTGCTAGCTCTTCTACTTCTGAGTAAATGGTAGGGTTGCACTTCCCTGTCCCCTTGAAGTTAAACATGTTTATATGGCTTCCTTTGAACGATGGACTGTGGGCAGAAGGACATTGTGTCACATATGGGCAGAAACTTTAAATGACAGTATGCACCTAGCTACATCTTTCCCTTGGACACAGTGGCTAGCAATGTTTTAGATAGTGGAGGTCCATCAACCTGAGACCATAAGTGGTGAAGATATAAAAGAGAGCCCATTCCTACATGCCATCCAACCTCAGTAGACAAGGTTGGATCGTGAGCAAGATACATGAGAGAGAGATAAAACTGGATAGTTATTACTGAAACATAAGTCAATTAATTCTGACTAATCCAATCACTAAACAAAAGTAGGACTCTGACCTTATAACACTGATAGCCAGCTCAGAACAATGGGGGCAAAGGTCTCTCTTTGAGGTTTTGAGGAAAATGCTAGCTAGACTCATCTGGTAACAGACCAAACTTACTATACACATTTATTTTTCCCTTTTAACTTAAGAGTTCAAATAAAGAGCTATGAGAGAAAGAAGAAAGAAACCATCATTTTTAACCAGAACCTTGAAAACAGATGACTCAGTCCAGTGTTTGGACCACGTGCATCAGAATCAAGAACATTTGATGAAATACAGTTCTGGGACCAAACCAAAACTGAATGAGTCTTTGAAGATTTGTTAAATTTGCACTTAACAAGTTTTCTGACTGATTTTTTCATAACTTTTATGAGAAGTATTGGTTTAGGGCCAGAGACTGCAAACTAATACTCAAGTGTGATTTGTTTGGGAAGCACAGAATTTGTTTACTTTGATTTAAATGAAAATTGGTTGACCTTTAAGACTTAAGAAAACTTTCTATAAAAATGGAGATCTTCAACAACTTTTGAAAAATAATTGGAATATTTGGCAACTCTGATTTTAAACACTTATATGGCAATAATCAGATAAAACTCAACACCCTTCATACAAGAAATGTGCTCTCCAGTTCTTCAATCTCCATTATGCTCCACTCATTCCTTTATTTGTTCTGCCCATGGAGAGCATTTGAGTTTGGGTCCCTTTGTTCTGGCTCTTGAAGGCTATGTTACACAGACTGGAGATTCCACTCTGGAAACTGGGAAAGAAGAAAGCTATTAAAGATGTTGAGCAAAATAACTACATAATTAAATCTAACTAAAAGTTAGAAATCTGGCAATATGGAAAATAGGGTAGGGCTAGGTTAATATACTCAAATGTTTCCTTGGGGCAGCACAATATTTCCTGGTCAAGCAATTTACTCGACTGAGTGACATACACTGGATGGATCTCTGGCTAAATCTAAAGGGCACACCCCTGTAATCAGGGAAGCTATTACCAAATTTCAATGAGCTACTGTCATTGGAAATTTCAGCTTGGGGTCACCAGATTTGTCATCTTTAAAAGAGAAGACAGAAGTTCACATTTTATTGGATTCCAAATGTTTTAAGTTAATGATTTATTTAAAAACAAGAATAGGCCAATACATTATGTTGATACCTGTGGATTAGAGGATGGAGATTAAAAGCAAGAAACTGGATAGGAGTGAAGAGAATTTGAAAAATCATTTTCAGATGGATTTTTAGTTATTGTAGCTTGACAAATACAGATACCATTAGCCACGCAAGAGAACTACAGGCTGTAAAAACAGTTTTAGGTGGCAGAATTATGAGTTTAGTTCCTAGAAACTGAATTTGAGAAATCCATGTAAGAAAAGGCACGGTTCATCATTTGTCTGTCTATTCAACATATATGATTACTGTTATAGCCTAACAACATTACATATAGTATTGTGGATAAATCAACAGGCAAAGAGTCATAAGTCTTTGTATTTAGAGATCTTAGATTCCAATAAGTGTATGATAGAATTACAAAACTGCATGTTAGAGTTATATTAAATATAGTAACGAGAGATTTCTTCCAAAGGAAATGTGTGTATTTAAGTGGATGGTAGTCATTTAAGGCTTCTAGATGGTAGTGACATCTATCTAAAACCTAAAAATAGGAAAATGTGGTTCCTAATAGAAGCAATAGACTACATAATGACTCACAGGCTAGTGGTCCGAAGTCTATTTTTAAATTTTACTAAAACAAAAAAATGAAATTAATTCAGTGAATCTGGACCACCACAAACAAAATTAGTGACAAGTAGTAAGAGATGGAGCCAAAAAAAGTGAACAGAGGCCATTGGCTACAGGAGCTACCTTAAGTGCCCTGAATCATGAAAGTAGTGGATAATCATAGAAAGGAGTTCATCCGAGCGAAAATAAGCAAAGCAGAAAAAAAAAAAAAAAAAAACATCGGGGATAGAAATTAAAATTTGTGAATAAACTACATATAGGTTAATATTTAAGGTCATAAAATTGAATTAAACTGTTCTGGGAAAATCATTAAAGTAAAAGGTAAGAGTTAAAAGTATAGAACATTGGAATGCACCCATATACTTCAGAAGAAAGAAGATAAAGAGAAACCAAAGGGAAAAAAAAAATACCCGATAAAGAATAGAAAATGGGGAAAAACAAAACAAAACAAGAAAGAGGAGTATCAAGTGGAGATAGATCTATGAAGTCCAACAGGACAGAGAATTTGAAAAGATGTTGCCATTCACATGCCATGTATAAAGAATATAGAGCAACATTTAGAAGCATAAACAGTTGAGAAATATAATTTAATGCATTTATTACTATCTTACACCAGTCACTTCCTAATCAAACCTTACTCAGGTTTAAAAGAAGCTTTTAATTGGGATTTTCATGCAATGGGAGTACCTAATTTTGTACAAACTCCTAGTTGCTAGGAGTCAGTAAACCAAAGCAGCCTTTGTGTCCTTCCAGGCTGGACAGACTTTAGAGGTTTGCAGCCTTATTCTGCTAGCTTGTATTCAACTCTATACTCTGTCTATTTCTCTACAAAGAAAAAATTGGTTTAGATTTCTGTTCCAAGAACGCTATTTTCTACTCTATTTGCCTTAAAACAAGCCACACACACACACTCACAAAACCACAGGAGAAATTTTAGATCGAAGGGGCATTGTAGGTTATTGAACTACAGTCCCCTCATACTCATGTTCCAGAAACTGAGTCACAGAGATAATACTGGTCCACGGTCACACAGCTTTTATATAAAAAAAAATTTATATACAAACTAGCGTTTGTTTTGTACTCTAGCACACAGCTTTGCCATCACAAAATCCTCTGATCAAATTAAAGGCTCTTTCTTCTCTTAGCAAGTCTGTAAAATTAAAGTACTATATTTTTCACCAATTCAGGATCCTCTAGATTTATAAAGTGGTCTTTGTCAGGCTCTGATACAAATCATATATAATACTGTTTTAAAGAACATCACCCTTTTTCTCTCTCCAAAGGGAAAATTTAGAACATGTTAAATAGAACATAAAATAATTTAAATTGAGAGTACTATTATATTTCTGCCAAAACTTTATGTGTGGTAATTTTTTTATCAAAATACCATATTCAGATTTAAATTAGTTATTTTTATAATCAATTTTTTATGCAGATTTTGTTCAAAACCTTCATTTCACTTTTTTCTTCCCACAACTCATTAACTGCAGTATCTAATACAGTTTTCATAAAGCAAGGTTCAAATATTACTAAGCATTATTGCAGACAAGTTTTAATTTTTTCTACATACCTATATACAGATATAGATATGTTTTTTTACTCATAGAGGATGATATAAGTAAAGTGCAGTCATGACTGGATAGAGAAATTATATTTAATATTATGCAGCATATCCACCTAAATTAAGGGTCAGTCTTATATTTACCAATAATTTTGTAAAAGTATAAGAAATAAATGTGTTTATGATTATACTCTGCTAAAAATAAAGTTTATCACCACCAACATTTAGAAATAAAAAGTATAAATCGCTAAGTGTAAAAAAATTGATATCATAATAATATTTAGTGAGCACTTAAAGGGCCCCTTCTCTTCACTACATTATATTCTTTATGAATTTCCCCTGGGGTTGTATGACATGGTAGCCTGAGCTAATCACTTCCTTGCTGCACAAAGTGTGGCACACAGAACAGCAGCACTGGCATCACCTAGGAGCTTGCTAGAAATGCAGCATCTTGAGTTCCACATAAATGTATTGAATGGAGGGCGGAGCAAGATGGCCCAATAGGAACAGCTCCAGTCTCCAACTCCCAGCGCGAGTGACACAGAAGACCGGTGATTTCTGCATTTTCAACTGAGGTACTGGGGTCATCTCACTGGGGAGTGCCGGACAACTGGTGCTGGTTAGCCGCAGCAGCCCCACCAGCGAGAGCTGAAGCAGGGCGAGGCATTGCCTCACCTGGGAAGCACAAGGGGGAAGGGAATCCCTTTTCCTAGCCAGGGGAACTGAGACACACAACACCTGGAAAATCGGGTAATTCCCACCCCAATACTGTGCTTTAAGCAAACGGGCACACTAGGGGATTATACCCACACCTGGCCGGGAGGGTCCCACGGCCACGGAGCCTCCCTCATTGCTAGCACAGCAGTCTGAGATCTAACCGCAAGGCAGCAGCGAGGCTGGGGGCCGGGTGCCCGCCATTGCTGAGGCTTAAGTAGGTAAACAAAGCCACTGGGAAGCTCGAACTGGGTGGAGCTCACAGCAGCTCAAGGAAACCTGCCTGTCTCTGTAGACTCCACCCTTGCAGACAGGGCACAGCTAAACAAGAAAAGAGGAAGCAGCAGAGGCCTGTGCAGATGCGAACGACTCTGTCTGACAGCTTTGAAGAGAGCAGTGGATCTCCCAACAGGGAGGTTGAGATCAGAGAACGGACAGACTGCCTGCTCAAGTGGGTCCCTGACACCTGAGTAGCCTAACTGGGAGACATCCCCCACTAGGGGCAGTCTGACACCCCACACCTCACA
>NW_012120821.1:2817448-2833919 GCF_000951035.1 Colobus angolensis palliatus | reverse complement strand
GCGGCACTATTCACAATAGCAAAGACCTGGAATCAACCCAAATGTCCATCTGTGACAGACTGGATTAAGAAAATGTTGCACATATACACCATGGAGTATTATGCTGCCATAAAAAAGGATGAGTTTGCGTCCTTTGTAGGGACATGGATGCAGCTGGAAACCATCATTCTTAGCAAACTATCACGAGAACAGGAAACCAAGCACTGCATGTTCTCAGTCATAGGTGGGAACTGAACAATGACATCACTTGGTCTCGGGAAGGGGAACATCACACATCGGGGCCTATCATGAGGAGAGGGGAGTGGGGAGGGATTGCATTGGGAGTTATACCTGATATAAATGACGAATTGATGGGTGCTGACGAGTTGATGGGTGCAGCATACCAACATGGCATAAGTATACATATGTAACAAACCTGCACGTTATGCACATGTACCCTAGAACTTAAAGTGTAATAAAAAAAAAAGTATTGAATCTACATATGCATGTTAATAATCACCAACCAGTTTATTCATATGCACACTTTACAAAGCGGGAAATGGAGGCACAGAGAGAATATGTAACTTTTCTGTTAGAGTGTTAGCAGATGTGACAGGCATTGCCAGTAGGTTCCTGATCAAATACATCCTTCTCCTTTCTAATAAATCCAATTTTATTTAGGGCAGAAATGTGCCCAATGCCAAGCAGGACACTAATTTCCCCAGATGTCCTCCTAGCTGAAAAGAGCTATGAAGATAAAGGCAGAAATCAGCTGCAAGTGCCTGGAAGTCTTATTTTTCTGACATAAGGACAGATGATTCCATTTCTTCCTTTTATTCTAGCCTTAATCATAGATAGGATAGTTGGAGCTGCAGCAGTCATCTTGAGATCGTGAGGAGACAAGTATAAAGAGAAGGAAACACTAAGAAACGTGCTGAAAAAAATAAAGAGTCTATGTTATTTAAGCCACCTTTTTTAAGAACTCAGTGCTAGGAGCCACTTATCTGTAAAATTCTTGTTCGTGAGAAAAATTAACCCCCACTGAAGTCACTGTAGGTGGAATTTCCTATTACACTCAGGCAAACACAGCCCTAACTGATGAAGGCTACTATGATAATTCTTCTCTTACCTATATTTGATAATTTTATTCCAATGCTAGAGAGCAAAGTTTCCTGTTTCCAATTGGCATTAAATTTGCAGTATAAAAAGTCACTTGAGATTATTATATCCTTTTCCAACGTCTTCAGACAGAAGTATGTAAAGTGTTACACCACCCTCTCTAAGCCGGTGGGGAAAATTACAGATATAAGAGGCCACAAACTGTTCCCTAAAGGGAAGGGATTTGATGAAGAGACATCTGCTTTCACCCCACTAACTTTCAGATCCAGTCACTTAAATGTGCACCTGCCCAATTTCCTTGTGTTGATAGATTTTGCTTAACATCCCAGCTGTTCCAATGCAGTGGCAACACAGTCAGAAATTGCAGCTGCCCCCTGGAACTGGTGGCAGTCAGATATCTGAGGCTGAGATGATTGTATTAGAAGCTGTCACCAAAAATGACAAAGACCAGAATGGGTGCGGTAGCAGCTAAAAAAGAATGGCAAACGCAGTCAACATCTGTGTAATAAGCATCTGAATGTAAATGTCCTCATCCTGAGTCAGCAACTATATTCCATGGAACTTTTCATCACCTCTATATTTCACAGATCATAATGTAAATCCTAAATGACTCTCCCTGTTAAAGATATTAATTGTGCCATCAATTTGGCAGCAGCCAAAAATACCTCCTATAACCCTACAGATTATCAGGGAAGCTTGAAAGTATGAAAGTTGAAATGAATCTGTTACAGCATGAATATTCTCCTCAATACTACATTGTCTTTTCTCCCTTAAGAGTTCAGATAACTGTTATTCTGATGTATGTGCCTGAATAATAAGAAGTCAACTTATGACATTTAATCTTTTTAAATGGTGATGTATTTTAATATAATTATTACTAATAACATGGTTCTATATATGGTTTTCTTGTTAGTTATCTCTGATCCTGCAACTCTATAATTGCCACTAAGCCAAAACTACTCAAAATGATAAAAGGATCCTCAGTTTTAATTACTGTTGTCTTAGAAATCCTCTGCTTCCTTAAAAGTGACTCTACATTAACTCTAATTCTTTTATAATATTTTTACAATGTAATCCTGCCCCATTTAGTCTCTTAAGATTCTGAAGTTTCTTTTACTCGAATATGTGTTGGACAATTCTTTTGCAATTCTACTAACCACGAATCATCAGTTTCCCATTTTTTTGCTTCAGTGATTACCCTTACATGCCCTAGATAACTAATTAAATCTATCCTCCCATATTCCCCCTACCTGACCTGAACACCAGCCTTGCAATTCCATTTTCTTTTAATTAGGAAGTACTCTCTTGTGGTATCCAAATTTTAATCTTCTTTGCAAACCTAAGTAGCATTTTAGCCCACTATTTTTTTCTTGAAAATTTTGAAGTTTCTCTATATAATCACAGTAACAACAATGAATTTCGTCTGTTTACCCTGATTCTCTGACGATTGCTAACTTATGGAATTCTATTGTAATGACCCTTAAAAATGCATGTAATTGAAAAAATTTGAACTCTCCAACCAAAAAATCCTAGTAACTCAGCATCTTTTGCTACAAAATCTAAAATCTTCACAAGTAATTAAGAGTAAACAGGAAATCTTCCATCTCTTTCTAAAAGTCTCCCGTGACATTTGTCTTCCTCCTCTAAACTCCTCCAGTTCCAGTCTGGAGTTATCTTCTGTCCTGGAAAGTTTTTAATTCTAAAAGCATCCAATCCTTTTGCCAACTTAATTGAAACCAAATGCCTATGCAATACTTACTAAAATATGTTAAGTCCCATTAAAAAACATAACCTAAATAATGTATTTTGTAATACTACTTGGAGACATTTATAATTTTTATCCCTCTTCAACTTTTCTTAACCTTGAGATGTAACTCTACTCCTCTGCTCATAAACAAAATCCAATCGTACTACCCATTATATTGAAATACTCATGTATTTCAGTATATTCCTGAAATAGTCATCAAGTTATTAGACTTTGCTACATCTCCAACAAACATTTAAAAATATTATGACCTTATTTTAGTATATTTTTTGATGGATACTATATGCATATTTATATATATCAGAAGGAACATCTTACTTTGTATGATGTTTTAAATCAAATTATTAATACCCTAATTAATCACATTCTCTAAGAAAACGATATGCTTTTATACAAAAAAATGGCATCACACATATCCCTGAAACATTTTACATTCATTCCCCTAATAAGCTTGTGACAATCTGAATGTTAATAAAAATATTTATTAAATCACAGAATACTATTTAAAAAAATATTATGTGAAACTATTTTTACTTTTTAACATGTTTTAATACTGAAATAAACAACAAGAAATATAGAGAAGGTGAAATAGATTTAACTCATATATCAAATTAAGATTACACCTTAAAAAAGGTACTATTGTACCTTTTTAAGTACAAAAAACACAAAGATACCAAAACTACCACTAATGCTAATTACTCAAACTGCAAAATCTAGTGGAGAATTTGAAGGGATCTGTATATGGTGATAAGTTGATATCCCTAATTTGATGAGCTTCTGTATATAATCATTTAATATTTAAACATTAATTTTAGTTTTATAATACCTTATTTGTAAATGATAAGATCTGTACCTCATGGGTTGAGGGTATTTTAACTGAAAAACAAAAAATTCCAGAATTCTGTGTTAACAACACTAAAAATTTAGAAGAAATAAACATAATTCTCATTACATAACTCTTCATAAGTTTTGCATTTTGTTGTTCATGTCTAGTTTTCTTTCTTTCACCTGTAGCTCAAAACAAATAAGTTTTTCTAAAGAAGATAACTGAGTAGTATACGGAAGTTTCTATTGGAATTAACACTGTCTTAGTACTTTTGAGAATGCCACACTTAAACACCCTCGACATCCCTGCTACAGACATAGAAAAATGTGCTCTCTGAGTCTTACTCTCTTCTATAGATATTATAATTCTCCGCCTCATAGTAAATATACCAGAAATCACTCTTCTCTTTATTACAGAATACTTAAAGTTCAATAAAGAAAACACAGAGTGGTTATACAGAATTCTTAATTAAGAAGAGAAAGAAGAAACCAGTGCCTAGAACACATGAAAGCCAGAACAAGCCAAAATATGATGTGATATGAATTTATGCAGACTGGGTCTTGTTCATGATAGTATTTCTAGCATTTAAAATAGTACCCAGCAAATCCTAAGCCCTTAGTAAGAAACAGTTGAATGAATGAGCTATACTTACAGCTACAAAACTTGGCTAACTCCAGTTAAATGGTACAAGCAAAAATCATTTCCTACTTCTCTAAACTTCAGTAGAATATTCTTATAATGGACCATGTGTTGTGTGGTTTCAAGCTATTTTGAGAATGACAGCGTATATGCCTCATCTCCCCCAAGAGACTTCATTTCCAGGAAGACCAACACCACACCTTGTATGTCTTTATATCCTGCAGAGTAGAATGGCTGGTATATCACACACTTTCAATACACATTTTAAGGAACAAAATACTAGAATAATTTAATTTGACTCTTTCTGTGTTAACGCATTGAGAAGTAATGAAATGTTTACTGGCCAATCTGTTCATTTCACTATCTTCACTACCAATATAGATTTCTACAAGGTGATTTATCTGTAGCAATCAAAACAGAACACTAAAACAAATGGATCAGTCATGCTTATGGTCCAATTTATCCACTGTGTATTAAGGGGGAGAAAAAGAAAAACTTTGACTGCATCTGAGCTGAAGTGCTATAGGCAAAAAATACAGTGAGTGAGGCATGCTTGTGCCTGAAACAGCCAAAATAAGCATCCCTCAAAATTATGACTGAGGACAACACCTTCACAACAGTGATGGTTGAAAAAACCAACTGCTATTAACCAAAAATGTTTTCAGATGAAAACAAAGCCCTAATGTTGGTTCATTAAAACACGGGTAGTGGCCAGGCACAATGGGTCATGCCTATTATCCCAGCACTTTGGGAGGCCAAAGTGGGAGGATCACTTGAAGCCAAGAGTTCAAGACCAGACATAGTGAGACCCTGTGTCTACAAAAAATTTAAAAATTAGCTGGGTGTGGTGGCACACACCTGCGGTCCTAGCTACTCAGGGGACTGAGGCAGGAGGATCACTTGAACCTGGGAGGTGGAGGCCACAGTGGGCTAAGACTGAGTCCATGGTATTCCAGCCTGGGCAACATAGCAAGATTCTGTCTCAAAAAAAATAGGTAATATTCTCTGGGCCATGCACTTTACTGACATCACCTTAAACTTTGCCTGACACTTGCTGTATGGAGAGAAAGTGCTACTATCCAATATAAAGCATCCAGTGCTCTCACATATTCAGTCTGTCTTTCCTATAAAACAATCACATGCTATATATCTGGTTAAAACAACCAACTGAGACAAAATTGTGCAAAACTACCTCACCGTAATTACTTCCTAAGAAGTCTATGTTAGTCCCATTCTGCAACAAAGAATGGGCAAGCAACACACAGTGTTAGTGAGGGTGTGCAGAAACACTAAGATGCTTGTTAGTCATGCCTCAAAATATTAAAAAGCATCACAAAAAGCTGTAACTAACATTAATATGTTTCTAGTTTAACCTAGCATGTACTGTGTTAAAGTCCATCAGCATGCTATTTTCATGCCATATGGAGAGAAGTGGGATAGCCCCCAGACACAATTCAAGAAACTGACTTTGAAAGCTGTGTCCACAAGTCTCCAGCCTCCCCAATGGCATCCCACTTCAGGCAGCCATTACAGGTTTCATGCCTCCCACAAAGTAAATTTAAATAAATAGGAAATGACAAACGACTTGATATCAGTCATTTACACTTTTATCAAAAGCTGTTTACACACTTGTGTGAAATCATCCCAATTTATTCATTTTCTCACTCATGAAATAATAAAAAGCAGTGTTCCCTGTGACCTTTATGCAGTCTAGTGGGTGGCTCTCGTGCGGAGCATGAAAGGGCTCTGAAATCTTCTTATGCAGAAGGCTTATTCTGAAGGTTATCCTACTCAGTGAACTTTAGGAGACCCCAGAAATCTGAGTCTGAAAGGCAGGGAGACTAGATTCTCAGCTGCCTCATGCTTCTGAAGGAGCATCAGCCTTGACTGCAGCTGCTTGATTGAGGAGAATGCCAAACATCACAGTTTTTCAAAGAAGCAGAAGCTTTAACATCTGGAGTTTACTCTGCCTTCATCTGAGACTAGAACTACTTAACAGCTCAGCTCGATCTCTTATTTCCAACCATCTTGCAACCTACCTTTCCCTATCTTCCCCTCGCCTCCTCAGTTTTATATACTGAGATCTCAAAACACTTTCGGCATGTTCTCTCCCTCTTGATGTCTCCACCCCCATAATCATAAAGATAAGTATGATGTGATCAAGCATTAGGATATATACTCTAAAGTTTCAAGACTCAGAGGTTTTGCTGTTGCAGTGTCTGGTACATCCCAGGTTAGGGTGGTGACTATGCTTTCAATTTTATAATGTGTCCCTAAAATCATCATTTATATCATATGATGAGGTTTTATTCTGTAAATACACCTTTGCTTCTATAGGCAAATTCATTATCTTGAATTGATGATGCCAAATTGTTATATGTCATGATAGTAATCATGAAAGATAAATACATTATCTTTTTCATTGGTTTTGTTTTCAGGGATTTTGTTCATGTACAAAGATGTGCCCACAATAAGAATGAATGCATAAGAAACACACAAATAACTTCTTTCTTTAAAGCTGGATCCTGTGTGCTCCAAGTTTATCGTGTTTCGGAAGTCAAAGCTTTTATAAATTAAATGTGACATGGGTTGATATATTCTATTTCATTTCTAGTAGAAGTGGTAGTAGAACCAACAATAACGATAATAATTTCTACATGTATTGAGTTCTTACTCTGTTTGCCAGCCACTGTCCAAAGGGATTAGATGTAAAAAGTAAAATAAGCCCTCAAAAAACCAATGAGCTTTGTAATTTTACAAATAAAGAAACCAAATCAAGGAGAGGTTAAGCAATGTGCTGAAAGTTATATAGGTATATACAATAGGAACAGAATTCAAAAGCAGGCACTGATCTTAACCATTACCTTATGAAGTAATACAATGCTCTTTTGAGGTCAGAATTCCTCTTAGGTTCTGGGAGAGATCAGATTTTTCAGTATTAACTTTTTCCCACTCAATAGTTTCTATTTCATTTTTTATAAATTTGACGAGTAATAACATCAACGGAAATATTTTATCATATATCTCTCCACAGCCTGAGGATAAATATCCAAGAGTGAAGTTGAAAACTGACCATCAGACACTAAGGCTGTGTTCAGACCTCACGTTTTTCATGGTTTTTAAGCATAAAGCATCTTCAAGGTTTCAGAGTATAAAACAAAAGTACCAGGTTGGGGGAGGGTGGTTCTAACTAGCCAACCTCCTCAAAACAGCTTTTCAATGTGCAGTTAAGCATGGTACTCCATCTAGATTTTCCAGGCTGAATCTATAATTTAGATTCCAACGCTTGTCATAGCTAATAGTTGTTACTCTTGAGCATGTGGATGTCAGCTTTCATAAATATATGAGGCCTGTCTTCGCATTCAGTTTTCCAGTGACCTTATAAAATTGACCCCAAAAAACAAATGTTGCTCCTTTTATTCATTTAACAGTGTGAAAGCCTCCTCTGAAATATAAAAATCCATGGGAGGTACTCCAACTTGTTAGTTCTAATGACTAAATTGAAGACAAAGAGAAGACTTGATACAGTTATTAGTTCTGGCTAATCTGCATCTACGTTCTTGTTAGATAAGATTTTGAGGCAATGCCAGGTCAAGTTTTCAGGCCCACAATGAAGTGAGGCTACCAAACACATATCTACCAATATTTTCTTGACGTGTTTTTCAAATAATATTGCTTTCTAACATAATATTCTCCTTGAAGAATTCTCCTCTGCTATACCTAAAAATACTAATACCTATCAATTTTATGTCACATTGCACTTTCTTAAGAATTTCAATGTTCTTGAGCCATATATTACCCCTGTGAGATATAAATAGAGTAAGTGGAACTCCTCCTCCCACTTCACAGGTGAGTAAATTAAGTCATAGATAGGAAAAATGAATCACTCAAAATCACACAGTTAGTTTGTGGCAGAATCACAGGTACTGTAAGTCAGGAGTTTGAGTAATTGGTATAATAATTATCCCAATTCACCAAGAAATCAACTTAAAATATGTTGGTGTTAATAGTGAGAGGTTGGTGTAGTAATTAAATAATCATTCCACTGATTTTAAGGATGAAGTAAACTCTATAGTTGATCATTTTCATGGCGGCACATTAAAAACAAAAATGAAATCAACTAATAAAATGGAAAGTCATTCAAGAGATATCTTGTTGAGTGCTCACTATGTGCCAGGCACGGTTCCAGATGCTTAGGATAGATATATCAGTGAATCAAGCTACTAAACAAGCAAAAAATCCCTGACCTCATACAGCATATATTCTAGCAAAAGAGATAAAAACATGCAATTAATATAATGGCAATAAATAAATTATATATATATATATGTATTTGTGTATATATAGTGCTAAAGAAGCACAAACAAAAAATGGAATTAGGCAAAGAGGATCAGGATTGCTGATGGGTAGACAGGTTGGAGTTTCATTAGATTGGTCAGTGTTGACCTTGTTGAGAAGATGAGACCAGTGGATACACCAGGGAAGAGAAGACAACCAAAGAAAAGGCTCCACAGAGTATCCCAGTGTGTTCAAAGAGCAGGAAGGAAGCCAATGTGACTGAAGCAATGTTAGCAAGAGAGTTGTGTGAAGTGAGGTTAAAGAAAGAATGGGGAGAAAAACTTTGCAAGGCCTTGCAGGCCACCTAAAGAAATTCAGCTTTTATTCTGAATGAATAGGACACCATTGCAAGGATCTGAGCTGTTAAGGGGCATGATCTGACTTAAAATTTTAAAGGGATCTATTATTAATCATTAAATACTTTAAGATATTTTACTCAATCATTATATAATTTTTGTCATATAAATGAATCACAATGGACTGTCCTCCTCTTAGAATAAAATTCTATTATTCCCATTTTCCCAAAGAAAATATCCAGGCTCAAAATGTCTAGAATAAGAGCTGGTAATGATAGAGCCAGGTGAAAAGAACATTTTTTCTAACTCATAGTTCAAAACTGGTTCCTCTTTTCTATGTAGTCATTTATGTCATAGTTATAAAGGAAAGAAAATAGTAACTGAGATTAATTAACTAGATTATCGATCAATAGAGAAGTTCAGTTTGATACATTAAAATCGAATTGAGCCCATTTTTCCCTTATTATTCATTTCTGGGAAATAATGATACAGGTAATTTCCCTGAGCTTTCTATTTGAAATGACACGTGTGCATTCAGACTGAAAATGTTGGATGCAGAAGTAATCATGATAATAATTTAAACTTGCAACAGTACATTTAGAAAGTTCTTCAAAGTCTTTTAGTTATTATCATTTATTAACTGTCCACTAAATGCCAGTCTCTATGCTAAATTCATTGCATATGTCATATTTAAAATTCATAAAAAATTTAAGAATGTCATTAGAAATCCTGTTTCACAGATGACAAATATAGATCCAGAGAGGCTAGGATTGAAAGGTCATACAACTGCTTAGCCCCAGAGCCAGGATTTTGCTAAATCTCCAGTCTAAAGCAAGGTTCTCTTCATTAAGTCACACTGCTCTTCTGCAGAGCGATACTCAACTTACAACCTCAACATTCCTAACTAAAAGGTCAGCCAGATATGTAGGTAGTCCCATTTTCCAGACAATGAGCTGGTCACAGAAAAGTTAATCAAGCATCAACATTTATTTTATGACCACCATATGCAAATCAACATTTAGCTGCTGAGAAAAGAGGATTTATTTTACAATATCTTGATTCAATGAGCTTCGAATCTTAATAAGGTAACAAGAGAAATATAAAATGGTAATATATCATACATGATAGCACATAATATGTATCAGTAGACATAGTGCCAATGACTGGTTAAAAAAAACTAAGAGAAATTTAATCTGGGTGCTTCAATCCAGTTAAGAAAGATCTTTACTAAAAAGGACTGGTGTTAAGATGATTTTCGTAGGAAAGGTAGGGTTTAGATCAGCAGAGGGGATGAGGAAAAAATGATTCCAGTCAGAGGAGATCATATGACTAAAAGCCAAGGGAATAGATGAGAATGAATTATCAAGAGAAAATAAATAGATGTGTTTGAAGGGCAGGAAGAATGGGAGGTGGGGTAAAGTGGTAAATGAAACCAGAGAAGTAGGCTGCGGAAATCCTTGTTAAATTAGCAATCTAAGGGAGGAGAGAAAGAATTGATATCATTGAACTGCCAATATGTAGCACATGCTTTGTGTACACTTTTTGTTTACATAATCAACTCAACAACTCTAAAGGTAACTATATCACAGCCACAGAAACAGAGGTGATATGGCCAAGGCACAGTTCTGTGTATGAATGGAGCAGAATTCCAGTCTAGACCTGTCTTCCTCCAAGGAATATGTTCCTTCCATTATCCCTCACCACCATCTACCAAAGGAAATGGGGAGCCACCATTGGCACTCGATCAAGAGAAGACAGTGACATATGAAAAGGAGTATAAAGCTAAAAGAAGACTGACCTGACTGTGAGATATTAGCATATGTTCAATATCAGAGGATTGAGGAAGGAAGAGAATAACTCAAAAAAAGCCACTTAGTGTATTGTATTAACCCAACTAACAAGGTAACGTAAATCTCTATTTGAATGCAAGCATTGGAAATAAAAAGGATGCAAGATTTTACAAAAGAAATATAAGGAGATCAGTGGCAATACCTAAGTCCTCAAACAGGTAGTTTCTACTACCCAACCATATACCCAGAGGATAAATACTCTTCTTAAAAATTCAAAGAGACAAAGGCTACAGGCTAACTTGGATATTTTAAAATTTGACAGCAGATGATTTATTTTAAAATAATACAATCTATGCCTTCGGAAAAAAATCTGCCGTAGTGCAAACTACCTCTTAAACCACGATTGTGAATTATGAGAGCCTTACTTCTTACTTACTAGGCTTACTTCTCTTATACAAGTTTGGTCAATAGTTCATTGTCACATATGTTAACATGGATAGTAATCCTTATATTCATGTTTATTAGGCATGTTAATTACTAATCAGATATTCTTTTCCTTTTTATTTTTCCTACTAGAAACTAAGCATATATTAAGCAACTGAATCCTTCCTTCAGGATACAATGTGTCATGTCTGTGAACATTATTCCTCTCTGGGATTTCTCTTTTAAAATGTAAGATATCACTCAGGGATTCAAGTAAAAAAACTAATAGAAATTAAATGGCATATTATTGAACCAGTTTGGCCTCTTCCAACTTTTTCCTTACCCATGGACAATCCAAACCATACAGTTGACAAATATATATATATACACAAATCTTTTCCAGCAACTAAGGATTGCAAAGTCACCAAAACTTGCAATAACCAGATTAACTATATAAATCTTCAATTACTATCAACTGTTCAACCAATTTGTCTTAATTTTGAATTAACTGTGAAACCAAACATCTTAATGATTATGAAACCAACAAGTGATAAATATGATCATTAAAATTTAGCATATTACCCAAGCCAAATTTTCTTTCCCTTTTTGAGTAAAAATACATTTTTCTGAATAAAAAATTAATGCTTAAATTTGAAATCAAACTGTGCCACAATCTAAAAATTTAGACTTATATCTAATATATATCTGAAATGTCTTTGAAAGTTTCAAGAACAACAAACTTGTGCATATTTTAGAAATATCACATGCAAGTGTAAAGAAGCATCATCATAGAATGCTAAAAAGTGTATTTGTTAAAATACAACCACTATATTCTTATATTTTTTATGTTCCTTATTTCTGTGTATCTGAGCTGATATGAAAATATGGTCAAAGAAAGTAAATATACTTTCTTTACATATGAAATATACTTTCATATATATATCTGCTCAATAATGCTAGATTTTAACATACTCTAAGTGTAAGAAAGTTAGCCATTTAAAATAAGTTAATTTAAAAACTATTCATGCAGAAAGTCTGGGCTCCATATAACTTTAGTCATTCTATGAAAGATATGTTAAACACATTATGTATGTATAAAAGGAATCACAGATAATGTTTTTTCATATATCTTACTTTCTATTTTCTATAATTTTATATACACAGTGATGCATTCATATATAAAATGTATTAAAATAGGAATATTACCCTTAACTTTTAAAGGCATTATTTTATGAGAGTTTGAAAAAAGGAAAACTATTTTTACCTCCCAGTCCTGGTCTAAGCCGATTATCGTAACCATCCAGAAGTCTGTCAAGAATTCTTGTAAAGATGGTAATGTTATTTTTAGCCTCATCTTCTTGGATGTTAGCCAGCACCAACCTAAACAGATAATTTTAAAAGCTTATATATATATATATATATATATATACACGTGTGTTTTGTAAATGCCAACCTGCTTGTCTTCCTTAATTTAAATTTTAACACTCCTTGGGCTATTAGTACTACCCGTTTTCCTCCTTTTTTTTTTGTTAACTTCTATAAATACTGGTATGTCTGCAAACAAGGTAAACATGAAATTGAAATAGATTCTAAATGGTAGATTATCAGAAGTTTGATGTTAACATTATTTGAGATTCTTACCCCTTTAACATTTATGTGGACTATTCATTTTCTTTCTAAATCCATCTCCTGGGATATATTATGATTGTAGATTAACACATGCAAACACTATTAGCATTGCTATTCTACAGTTAGAAAATTCCAGTAATCAGACTCGTGAAATAACTGTTTTCAATATTAATTGGAAAATAAATTGCTTTTTGAAGGTAAATATATTTTCTATCTCTCTCATAAGAGTCTTTCTTTTTTGTATGTCTTTTTCTCTTTTAAATCAGGATTTTTTCCTTACTTTGGGTATACCTCCACCCAATGGCCAAGTGCAATATAGACATCAGGGAAACTCCACTGGCTATGTGCCAGGCTCTATGTAGCCAGGAGGTGGAGGTGGGCTCTGAAAGCATCAGCAACACATACACAGCTGCAGAGATCCTTAGAGCCTAGTTCTTCCTGATTGGTCTCTGAGAAGAGCAATATTGTAAAAATTAAAATGCCTAGTTATTTTGTTTTGTTGATAAATTTGTAGAAAGAGCAAATGGTCTCAAAATATCACCAGAAAAGCTTTAGAAATTGTGATTTTCTCCATTATTTCTCCATCATAAAGCCAAACCCTGATTCTATGACATGCAGCAATTTGTTGCCGAAGCAACTAAATGTATAAAACAGAATGTCCATTTTCATTGTCTTTTTTTGCCTCAGAATGAATCAGATATTTAAATTACTGGCCCCAAAAAGGAATCATTTATATAATAGAATACAAGACTGGCATAAGCATTACTGGTCAAATATAGAACAGAAAACTAGTTGAGAGAAATATGGTTAAACACTGAGATTTTCAGTGATTATTAATTGATCATGGATTGTCGACTCTTTTAAAATAAACGTAATATGTAATTACATTCTGATCAAGGTGCATTGTATAAAATATTATCAAAAGTGTCCATTTGAATTTAAATAATAACAGAGCTAGTAGCTGTAAGTAGTCACAATACATCAAAAACTGGTAACCAACCTCAAACAAATGTTGTCTTAAGAGAGTGAAAATATTAAAATATTGAAATGAAGATAAACATCTACAAATTAAATAAGCGTATCACTTTATACCCTCTAGCTTCAAAAGTTTCTGTATTGCCTACTTAAGCTAATTTTAAAACCAATAGGTAAGATTTTCATAAAGTTCCACATAGAGATTTTCGCTTGAAAGTGTTTTTAATCACATTTTGTATTTTCTTTCTCAAATCACTATGCAGTGATTAAATTAGTAGATATTTTCCAAATAAATACAAGGCTTTACGACATAGATGGCATCTCAATTCTAAGAAATGTTTTCATACTTTGCCATTACTCGGACAATAAAATAAAAAGTTAAAAGATAAATAAAGGTATAATAAAGACTTACTAGTTTTTTTAAAAATAAATAGTTACAAGAACATTCTTATAAAACTTGTATCTTAGGTATTCTGGTATTTTGAGAATCATATCCTAAAGGCATTAAAGAAGAGATGCCCATTGATGATGAAAATCAGGAAAGACTACAAATAAAATGAAGTTACTGAAAGCAATAAAAATTAATTTCATGTTTTTATAGTATAGGCAAAAGAAAATCATTACATATTTTAAATCAGTACTCCTGATTGTAAGCATCTGACAAAAAAATCTTAATAATGCAAAAAGTTGATGATTAATAAATCTAGCTTTTGTTTTATTGTTTGTGATTGTGAAGTTGCATTCTACCTCCACCTAGAGGTTTAAGACTCACACATCATTTGGGTTTTCTATGGTGACTAAAGGAGCCATACCATTAAAAAATAGAAAAGAAAAATGAAAACAAAAAAATAGTTAACACTCAAATCACTTAGCTGGTACTTTTCTGCCAGCTTGAAGGAAAACTTGGCTTCCTTACGGAATCCTGGTGTTATATTATAAGTGCCTATACTTAATTACTTCAATTCCTTGTAGGAATATGGCATTGAAAGGATTTTCTTTTCTTCTGTGAATGTTCTGCATGGAAAATGCTTCTGTTTGCTTTTGGATCTTATCACTAAGAACGAGAAGCAGTGAAGTTTTTATAATCTACTACTTCATAGTTCACTCTCCCCATACACCCCCTTTCTGAGAAATAATTCTTTAAAACACTCTTGATTTTCAAAAGCATTAATGGCATATAAGAAACACATCTTTACCCTGAATTAAAATAGTCAAATACAATAAATATCTCACCTGGCAGGGTCCCACACCAAGAAAACAAAAAGCAGCAACTGCATGTTGTAAATGTTCAATTTTGTCTTCATCACCGCCGCTCTTTACAAAGCCATGAAAGGAAAAACAAAATATACTTAAAATTGCCTTCAGTTCCACTATCCAAGTAACCCCAAAGAATATCCTTTTAGTTAGGGATTCGTGTTAAAGCTACGGAGATTACTTCCTGGACAGTGTGTGGGACTTGATGATTGAGATTTCTTTTTTATCGACCCCCACCCCCCACCCTTTTCCTTTCTCTCTCTTTCTTTCTTCCTTTCTTTCTTTCTTTCTTTCTTTCTTTCTTTCTTTCTTTCTTTCTTTCTTTCTTTCTTTCTTTCTTTTTCTTTCTTTCTTTCTTTCACAGCAAGATGACCAAGTAATCAGACGTCTCTCTGCCAGGAATGTCCCCGAACCTCATCGTCAGCAAACACTGTTTTGCGCACACATGTAATAATAACACCCTGGACTTTAAACTGACATAGCAGCTGGAAAGGGAATGGGTTGGAGGGGAGGGGAGGAAAGAAGAGGAGAGATGGGTACTTCACGCCACCACCCCCTCAACCAAGACCACCTCCGCAATCACAGCGGGAAAAGCTAGGGGCAGGCAGCCCACTTTTGCAATTATTCTTTTCATTACAGTGAACTGCAATCCTCATGTTTTCGTTTCTTCACTCCCCTTAACAAAATAAAATAAAATAATATCCCTCCTTGCCCACCCACGGTTGCCCAAGACCAAGTCTTGGAGGCAGCCAGGTTCGGATCAAGTGCTGCGAAACGACGCGTTTGACAGCTGCTCCGGAGCCAACGATCACAATAAGAGAAGGAGCGTCAGGCTCCGGCAGCAAACCACCAGCCAGGCAGGCAGCGGTAATCACAGTGTGCAAAGTTGAAGACTATAAAAGAGCCAGGCTAACGTGCTGCCGGGCAGGTGTCCTGTATTTTATTGTAGTTGCAAATATGCTTCTGGTGATAAGTATCGAAATTATTTTTTAAGTGCGCTGGGGAGGAGGGAGGTCCGGGAATTGATCCTCCTCCGTTTCCAGGGAGCCTCTGAAAGTGGGGTGGGGGAGATGAGGCATGCACGCGAGGCAAAGACAAACAGGAAAGGGTCTCTATTAGGACCAACGTGTGCGACCCTACCTGAAACGGCAAGCAGAATTCGGTGTTTTCTTCCTTTTGCCCTGATCTTGACGAGATAGGAAACTTGAGAGAGAGAGAGAGAGAGAGAGAGAGAGAGAGAGAGAGAGAGAGAGAGAGACTGAGACTGCAGCAGCCAAGCGAGAGTGGAGCGATGGGCTGGTAGAAGCCGGAGAGGAGCGCTAGGAGCGGCGGCGGCGGCGCGATGTGTAGAAGGAGGCAAAGGCGTTCGTAGTGGCGGTATGGGCGGAGGAGGAGGAAGAGGAGGAGGAGGAAGAGGAGGAGGGGGAAAACGATGACA
>NW_012120821.1:2802246-2817261 GCF_000951035.1 Colobus angolensis palliatus | reverse complement strand
GCGCAGCTCCCCTCGCCCACGCCGCGCCGGAGGAACGGAGCCCACGCGCCGCCTCGGGCTGCTCCCCGAGGTTGCTTTCTGGGGCTCCCGAGAGCCCCCAAGGTTCCTGGCAGGGCTGCTGGTGGGTGTTGGTGTGAAGTCGGAAATGCAGTGTGGCTGTGATGCCCTAGATCCCTGGGGCCGCGCCCTGCCGCCCGTCCCCCAACATCACCCTGCTGTGGAGCGACGTGGCTGCTAAGAGGTAAAGAGGTTCTGCTCCCACTGGAGGGCAAGGGGACTAATCACGCCTTTACTTAGTCATCAGCGCATCCACGCAGGACCAAGTTCAAAGCATGTTGCGTGAAATCAGACAGCAGGAAGTTTCTGAACCCTCCTGATATATCATTCATTCCTTCACACTCCTGTAATCAAGACCGATTTCCCCTGAAAGCTCTGAGAGCTGGAGAATTCCCTTGAGCCAGTCAGTCAAGTCCATTTGCAGATTACACACACACACCTTGGGAAACCTCCCGCTCACTTCCAGCAATCCTTTTCCAACCTCTTTTCACAGGCGCCCTCCCTAGCAGGTGATCAAACTCAATCAACAGCTCCAAAAGTTTACATTACCCCGGAGCATAAAGGGACCTGCTGCGTTTCTACTACCTCTGCAACTCATTCCCCAGGGGGAGGAAAAGTAACAAGGTTTGAGGTTTTCCCCCTTTAGGGCTTTTCACTGGCAAAGGGACTTGGAATTCCAGTCCCATCTTACACTTTCAGCACTGTGTGTTTGATCTATCTTATTTCTGTTCTATTTTATATGAGGTGACAAAATCCAAACGTGCAACTTGAACAGAAAAAAAAAAGAGAGAGACATTTTCCTTTTTGTACTGCACATAAGACAGAATGTTATGCACATTCTACTAAGGCAAAGCAGAATCAGTGTTTATCTCCTCCAGAAGTTGTTATAAACGTTAGACACTTTAAAGGAAAAAAAAAAAGAGAGAGAGTTAAGTATGCTGATATGTTTCTGTCATTTTACATTCAGAGTCAATATGTGCCAAACACTTCAATTTTGTTAGTTATGCACCAAAAATTCAGATGTTTTTCCTAGACGGAGCAGTTTTTCTAACAGGCACTGCTAATCTACTGTAAATTTTAGCTTTGCTTTGAAGATTATAGGAGGAGAGTAAAACCTTTACATTGTAAATATTTCCAGCTGTCCTTTTTAACCTATTAATCACCACTTTCTCGATGAGCATTTAATATGTTACAACCTAAATAAACATTTGCTCTCTTATTTAGCTTGCTCTGTGAAGAATGGAACACCACCCAGCTCTCTCCTCCATCATTAATATTCCTTTCCTGACTTGCCCATTGCAGTCTAATTGAAATTCACAAAGATAAAAAGCATGCCATTTAAAACCTTGCAACCAGAGAACCTTAAGTGTCTTATACTTGACATGAACAGTTCACTTCCTACTGTATTTTCCTATTTTCCATTTCTGTGAGTCAATCTTCATTAAGATCTCTATCACTTCTCCATTTATATTATTAATAAATTGTTGATATTTTGATAATGGAAGTTAAGCAGTGTATGGTTCTTCCCAGCCTTAATTGCTATTCTCCAACAAATTTTTTCTTTAATGAATGTCACAATTTTTGTAAATATATTCATATATTATTCTAATACTTATATGGTCTTCTCCTGGATTCTAATATCAAATTATAAATGTTAGTTTTAATTTTTTTCATTCAACATTTATCTAAATGGGAATGGTTTGTTCTGAGAAATTAGCTTTTCCCTTTAGCATCCTTATTAAATGGGTAATTTCAATGACATATGACCCTCTTGCATGACACTTCACAAAGTTCAAGCTGCTTTGAATGATTTTCACCATTTTGGTTTTTGTTCTGTAAGTGTATGTTACTACATCGCACAGATTTAGAGATGCGTTTACTGGAGAAAGACCCAAAGTAAAAACTAAATTTAAATTTTTTCATTATAAAACCTTGATTTTCAGTTCTCACAAAATGTTTTACAATTTTAAATGTTGGATAGCTGTAACTTAAACTTCAAAGCACATTAAAGGAAATGGAACTAGAAAAGCTGCTTGTGGGCAGCAGGTTTCTACTGTTTAGCCATATCTATGCTGTTATTTTGTTGTATTACTAGCCCAGACAAATTTCTCTGGAAATTTGGAGGATTATCCAGCTTCCTCAAACGTCTGACAAACTCAACCAGATTTTATTCTCTGCTCTTTGTGATACAGTGCAGGTTAATTGCCTGAGATCTGAGACAGCCTGTGTGGGTCGTGACTAAGCTCTTCCTACCCACTCCTTTTAGAGCATGTCCTAAGGCAACCAATCCTGAGGAAGAATTGACAACTAATTGGCTGCCAGTAAATCCATTCCCACTTGGGCAGCACAAAATCTTCTGTTTCAAACCAGTTTGAATTACTGATCAACAAATTAGGTTGGTGGGTGGAGGTGGTCACTTCTTACATATTCTCCAACTTCAACACTGAAATCCCTAAGGAAATTTCCACATAAAGACCATGAATAAAAGAAAACTGAAGAATTGGGAGATCTTGGTTTTGTCTCATTTCTTATGAGCTGACGTCTCACAATATTGTACAATTTTAAGATTTGTTATAAAAACTGTTCATGTTCTTGAACAGATATTTTGTACAGCTTCCATTTTTAGAGCTCAGCCTAGCATTGCTGCTATAGAGAGCTACTACTTTATATGCCCTATTGAAGACTTAATCTTTAAGCTTCCTATAGACGATATGTGTATATAAGTATATGTATTACATATGTATATATAATACACCTATATTTTTGTACACTTATATGCATACATACATATATGCAAATATACTAATATTTCTGTAGATAAACATATATCAGAACTAATAAAAATAGACATGAATATTTTAATAAGAGCATTTAAATATCACAATTCTACAAAATACATTTAATTTTACTACTACATGAATTGAATCATGATGATCTTTACATGCTTTAAAGAGCAATATCATAATTACTTCAACAAGAATAGCATCTCACTATATTTAACTTTTAAAACTCTCAGTACATATTTCATATAATAAATTCATGTATATTTTAACTACATACATTCTTTTGTGATTTATTCATTTGAACGAGAATACAAATTTATGAAAAATTAGGAACTGAAGCACAGATTATTCTGTTTTCAAACAATTAAATATTATCTTCTACTTTTTCCTATTGAACGATTTACTAATTTCAAAATGGACCTGGAGTATATGTCAGTTCTCACATATTCACCACATTACCAAAAGACAAAACAAAACAAAACTGGTGCAAATTATTAGTTGACAATTATAAATTCAAAATCAGAACTGGGTCAAGAACTACTTTTCCCATATATTGCATTTAGATGGAGGCTTAGGCACGAAGGTTCTAAAAGAAGAAACAGCTGTGAAGTGGAAGTAACTAGTTTCACAAACAAATAATACCAAAACTACCCTCTTACATTCATGGATCTAGGTCACATTTCATTAGAGCTAAATATATCGTGTATACTTGCTTGGATAAACTATGCACATTACCTTTTTCAAATAGAATTAGTAACTCTGTTTATCAAGTAATTTTACAAATTCTCATCCAACTTGCAAATTCAATATATCAAGTACTCAGGATATCCTGGTGGTTTCTGAGATTTTTAAAACAATTTACATCATGACACACATAAGAATTATTTGTAAGAAAATTATTTTGCTTTCCTTTTGTGAAATTATAGGTATACTTTATTTTTAGGTTAATGAATTGCTTCCTAAAACAAAGATAAAACTAATTCGAGCCAAAAATTTCCTCATTGAAAACTATGCTTGTTAATGAAGTATAAGCTGCTACATGATCAGCAGCTTTTCCTGTGAGACATGTCCTTTAAATAATATTCATAGTAATGACAAGAATAAAAGGAGACCTGTAATGTCTTCATTGGTATAACAGCTTAGGTCCCATTCTAAATGTTTTGTATTAACTCATTTAATCTTCAAAAGTAGGAAGTTATTATTATTTCCATTTCACTGATAAGAAGGTTTAGACACAGAAATATTAAGCTGACTCAAGATATCACAGTGCTGGCTGGCAGAAGGAGTAGAGCCCTGGCAATATGGTTCCAGAGTTTTCATAACTACTATACTCTATGTAATAACACCTTATCATGAGCAGTTATTCAGACAAAGGCAACAACAAAATCAGAAAATAGAGAGAGTCCAGGACCTAATTTGAACACATTTATAAACACCTCAGGTGGGATAAGATTGGTCCAACTGAAGGATTATTCCAATATCATTATTTATAGTATCAAAACTCTTGCATCTTAAGAGGAACAGAGGGTGTATATAGTGAAGAAATAAATGAAAAATATAATCAGGCTATGGGCATTTTATGGTCAATCAGTGCAAAATGAAAGAGAAAATAGAAACCAATTATTTCTAAGAAAATGTGAATAATGCTATAGCAAATTAATTATAGATATCAAATGACTTTAAATATAGATCATTCCTCTTTGGTAGAGACTTTTTGTATTTGAGAGAGTGGCTTGCTCATAGATGCTCAATAAATAATTGCTGATCTTTGTAAAGTTAAGCACTTTGGAATACAAATTGGGAGCCTTGGTTCCAAAGCCTGACCTTGGGCAGTCTTAACTATGACATATGCTGTTACCTCTTAGAGCTCTATCTCTGTCCATCACTGACTATCAGTGCTTAGATACCTTTTTTCCTCAAAAGGTATCTACTCTAGTGTTCTCTATCTTACCACCTTTCCTCTACCGAAATCCTGAACACTGGGAGATATTCAGTGTAGACTCTTTCTCAACCACCTGCCAGTACCGTACACACAAACACACACACACACCCACACACACACATTTACTATTGCTGAGAAAGTACCTCCTATCTATCCATTATCTGAACCATTCTGTTCATTACCAATTCCATAGCCTTATCTCTATCCTCACTTGGAATATTGGAATATTAATATACTGTAGCCTACTAATTAGTTTCTCTGCTTCTGATCTCCATTTTCTCCAATCTGTCTTCCACTAGAACAACAAAAATATTTCTACAACTGATTTTGATAGTGTCACTCAGTCATCTAAAATGTTTTCTTGAAAATAGTATAAGGTGCAAACTCTTTTGCATATCACATCTGAGTTCAAATTATAGCTTATACCTCCAGCCTCAACTCTGCTCTCTCTGCACACTCCTTGTTACACACACATTCATGCATGTATGTGCACATACACACACATGCACACACATCCATAAGCAGCATTCATTTTTCAAGCATCATTCTTTCCTCTATGCTTCCTGCAAACATAACTTTGCATTTCTCTCAAGAGCCAGTGGTTTTATGCCTCTATGCTTTTGTTTCTCACTGTCTTTTCCTACTGGAATGCCGTGTTCACCCTATCTACCTGATGAACACTCCAAGTTTCAGCCCTGTAAACTACTTCTTCCAGATAAAATTACCATGCCTTACTTTGTACTCCTGCTGAACTTAGCACAGGCATTTAACATTAAGCCTAAATATTCAAATGAACTTATTTATTAACTTTTCTATCACACTGTCTTAGTCATTTGGGGCTGCTATAACAAAATTCCATAAAATGTGTGGCTTTTAAACAACATAAATTTACTTTGTGCAATTCCGAAAGTCAAGAACTCCAAGATCCAGGCACTGCAAGATTCCGTGTCTTGTGAAGGCATGCTTTCTTGTTCATAGGTGGTGCCCCCTTGCTGTGTCTTCACGTGGTAGAAAAGGGAAGGTAGCTCTCTGGAGTCTCTTTTGTAAGGACACCAATCTCATTAATTAGGGCTCTGCTCTCAGGACCTAAGCATCTCCCAAAAGGCCTCATCTCCTAATACCACAGGGATTAGGATTTCAACACATGAATTTTGGGAGAACACAAACATTCAGATCATAGCACTCACCCTATTGAACTGTGAGCTATTTAAAGGCAGAAGGAGACTCATCTAAGCTATCTTTACCTTCTACATGCACAGGCGAATCAAGCATATGTCATCTTTCAGGAAATTCTTGAGGACATGAGCATCTGTACCTTCATAAGTGATATAGTTTGGATATTTGTCCCCTTTAAATCTCATGTTAAAATTTGATCCTCAGTATTGGAAGTGGGGTTTAGTGGGAGGTATTTGGGCTATGGGGGCAGGTCCTTTATGAAGGGCTTTGTGCCCTCCCTGAGTAATGAAGAAGTTCTTCCTCTATTAGCTCCCTTGAGATCTGATTGTTAAAAGATCCTGGCACCACCTCCTCTCTCTTTTTCTTTCTTTGTCTTTCCATGTGATGCCTTCTGTCCTATGCCTTCTGCCATGAGTAAAAGCAGCCTGAAGCCCTCACCAGAGGCAGATGCTGGTCCCCTGCTTTTTGTACAGCACCTAAAGAACCATAGGCCAAATAAACTTATTTTCTTATAAATTATCCAGGTTTATGTATTTCTTTACAACAATGCAAAATGAACTAAAACAATATGTATATGGGAATCATAATCCTTCCTTCAGAGGAATGAGATGTTACAGAGGGTTGAGGTTAAGAACTCAGACTCTGGTTCTAAATCCTAATCCTACTACTTACTCACTATACAACCTTTGACAAATTCCTTAGCCTTATCTTGTCTTAGTTTTCTTACCTGAAGAATAAAAGTATTTGTAGAACCTATTACTCTTGGTCATCACAGGTATTTTATGAGTTGATATATGTGCACAGAACAACGCATGAATCATAGACAACACTACACAGTGTTTGCTGGTGTTACTGAAGTATTTGAAAGCTGTTAGATCACTGCCTCCACATTCAGTTGATGAGATTTAGTTGCATGCACAGCCCTTGAATTTGTTGAATCTTTTGGCTCTTATCGTTTCCCGTGAGTGTGAATATGTTCCCATCCACTCCTTCCCACCCACATTCAAGCTCCCACCTTCAGAGAATGACCTGTCAGAACCCAGCACATATACCTACATTCTCTTATGCTGCATTAGATTATTTTTTCTCGTGAATACATTGTTTCCCTCATTCCCCCGTTTTTTTCTGCTCCTTTTTTTCCTCCTGTCCTCCTTTTAGTATCCTATGCCCTCCTTTTTATTCCAGCTCGGACTGTTTCCATCTTTCGTTAGTTCTCTAATGTCCCCTTTTCCTCCCTCTTTCTCATTAGTATTCCTACATAGCATATATCTGCATTTGTGTATGCACTTGTCTTTTGGCATATGGAAAAACGTGTATTTGTAAGAGTGCATACAGATAAGAAGACAGTGTCTATTTAAGCAGATGAGAATGTGAGTGCTTATGCTGCACATGGATGGGCATCCCTGCCTGTGTTTCTGGGTAAAGTCCTCTGTATAAGCAATACTATTAAATCCACTCAAATGTATGGTATTGATCTATTATATTAATTGAATTGAAAAGTCAAGTGGGGCTTTATTTTTTGAATTGGCTATTGATTTGCCTGAAATGTTTTTTTAAAACCACATGTTTAAATGAAGCCCAAATCTGTAACACCTAGAGGGCTAAATTCATTTGTCAATGTGGAGGCATCCGGCTGCCCTTCCTACCCATGCCCAGAGTCAAATATGGTTAAAAGTTGCCCTTCCTTTTCCTGTGACATCTGCATATCCGGTATGTATTCAGTTGGAAAAGAGAAATATAAAAATTTTCTGCATTATGAATTAAGAGTTAACAAATTATCCTTAAAATAGGACAACAAACAAAATAACAAACTATTCCAAAATATTTTGGTGGGGAGAGAGATGTTTTTAAAGAGGCTAATGATGGACATTAGTGCTGTCCAACAACTATTGCCAGTTTCCAGCACAGATGTATGAACAGATCAAATTTTCTCACTTTCCTTGGAATTAGAGTTGCCAATGAAAATTGCTCTGACCAATGATGGGGAAGCTAAACAGACTTAGGCCATTTCCAGATGGAAACTGGATAAATGAGTGTCTGATTCACCATGTTTACTCCTTCCCTGTTATCTGGTTATTACCAATGATGCTCCGAATACTGGTGGTTCCTCAGTGCGTCCTTGAATAAGGATGACAAAGGTCAGAACTCTTAACTGACTGGCACTGAACATATAGCATGGACGAGAAATACATATTTGCTGCTTTAAGCCTCTAAAATTTGTAGTAGTATCTACTACAGAATAACTTGATCTATCCTTACTGCTGAAATATGAAGAGAACAGCAAGGGTTTTTTGGTTTGTTTGTTTTGTTTTGTTTTTTTGTCTTTTTTTGATACCAAATATCGATTGGTGAAGTGACATATAAAATCTTTTCTGGCAAAGAAGATTTTTTAAAAGATTCAAAAATCACAGCCCATAAATACCTTTTTGCCTAAGCCTAAATTAAATGATTTCATTGGTCTTTAGTTGTATTTATGCCTGTTTTTCCCATTTCTTAACTGTTTTTATCTTTATTTCTCCTCCACTTAAACACCCAGAGGGGGGCCGGGCGCGGTGGCTCAAGCCTGTAATCCCAGCACTTTGGGAGGCCCAGACGGGCGGATCACGAGGTCAGGAGATCGAGACCATCCTGGCTAACACGGTGAAACCCCGTCTCTACTAAAAACTACAAAAAACTAGCCGGGCGAGGTGGCGGCGCCTGTAGTCCCAGCTACCCGGGAGGCTGAGGCAGGAGAATGGCGTGAACCCAGGAGGCGGAGCTTGCAGTGAGCTGAGATCCTGCCACAGCACTCCAGCCTGGAGGACAGAGCGAGACTCCGTCTCAAAAACAAACAAACAAACAAACAAAAAAAACACCCAGAGGGGTTGAGAAAAAGTCTGAGATTGTTCCTGACAAATGTTTCTTCTAAATCTCTGTTTCATTCTTCCTTACAGTGGCACAGACATTGGGTAGGTGGATGACATTCATTGAGTTCCAACAGGAACTCTGATTATCAAATCATCTGACAAGTATTAGAAATGGGAAAGAAAATGATTTAAAAAGAAGGGATACGGAAAAGAGGACTGATGTGACAGCAACTGCTAGATGTTAAAGCGAAAGAGAGACAATTTAAAAAAAAAACAGTTCTGAGTAGAAATGCATGTTAGGAAAGCATCTTCATGTTTTCACTACATAAACAAAAACAAAAGAAATTGGCTTTGACCTAAAAATATAATGAGAACTTTGAGGCCGTTTTCAGAGATTTTTGACAAACTAGAAAAGGCCAGTTAGTTACAGGTTTTAATATGGACTATTTTGTTTTCATTGCACAATTCACTAGAGCAAAAATTTATGGGTTTAAACTGCTTTTAGCTAGTCAATCAGCATCAAACCATTGAGACAATTTAACATTCAAATTGTGAGAAGAAAAATGTACTTGTCTTTAATAAGCCCTTGAGGGAGCAGACACTGTTTCTCTCTCCTTATATTCCTCACAGCGCTTTCCAGACAGTAAATGCTCAATAAACATTAATAGAAAGTAGAATAGGCAAGTGAATAAATGTGAGTAAATTAAATGAATGAAAAACTGTGTCAAAAAGTTCTTAAAGGTGATTTATAGTAGCTCACCTGTTCTCACCTTCTCCATTTTGACCCTCTCTAGCCTGGCTTCAATGCAGTAGGCTGTGTGATCTTGCTGCAATACAGAGCTGATCATGTCACTGCATAATTTAAAATTCTTCAAACACTTTCTATTTCTCCTAAATTCAAGACTAGATTCTTTATATGGCTAGTGTCTTGTATGCCTTGGCTCCTATCTGGTCTTGAGCCATTATTTTCCTTGCTCCATGAACACCAGCCTTCTTTCAGTACCTGAAATGTGCCAGACTCCCTAATGGCATTTCTTTTCCTGCCATAGGGCATCATAGCACATGTTTCCTCTGACGGAAGCCTCCTACTTCCTTTACCTGATTTGCACCTATTCATTCCTCTTAGAAAAAATTAGGAAGCACTTCCTTAAGCCTTCCCTGACACAGTAACCTCACCACCCCAGTCTCTGTTATGTTCCCTTGCTAAATGTGCTTTTTTTTAGATATCTTGTCTCCATTTTTTAATCATTGTGTGTGATTATTTTATTAACATCTGTTAACCAACAGTGCTATATATTCCATGAGTTCAGGTCTCCCGCTTATTTTTACTTAACATTGTGCACCCTTGAATTAGTGCATTGCCTGATTCATTGTAAGCATGCAATAAATCATTGTTTAAAAAAAAAGAAAGAATAAATGTATAAGTTCAGAATGTGATATATAATGTTACTTTCAAAGCTAACATCTCCTATCCCTAGAATTAAATCTATAGTCCAATTATTTGGATTGTTGCTACTGTCATAAAGAGCCTAAGAAGTTCCATGACTATACTTACTTGTTAATAAATGTATTCTGCTTGGAAGATTTTCGCCTGAGACCTGCTTTCATTGTGAGTTAACATCTAGTGAAGAGATTGTAGGATAGAGACTACCTCTAATCAGTGGTGGTTACTCATGTTTACCAGAAGAACCTGACATTCACTAAAGGATCAAATTGGTTTTGCATAGTTGGGTGATCTAGAACTGTTCACAGGATCTGTAGAGTCTGAAAATGAGAAAACAAGGAAAGAGCAGCTGGTATTTAAGGAAGTGTTGCTAGGGCTTTAGTTGTGACAGGACAAAAGGTAGCAATAGTGACACAAGTTGGCTGAAGCTAGTACAGAAAGGAAAGGTGCACTCACACCTGAACCTAAGTTTTTCAATTTAGAAAAGGCCTCCCTTGGAAAATAAAATTTATGTCACAGGAAGAAAGGGCATGGAGCAGAAAAGGTGTTTTATTTCTAGAACACTGGTAGGTAATATGGAAAGAAACTCTTGAGCCTGGTTTCTGGTAGGCTCAGAGCTTGGCTCTGACCCAAGTCAGAGCCAGAGATATTTTAAGGTTTAGCATCTTTCCCCAAAGAAAGCTCACCATGGTGAAACCACCCCCATAGAGTTTACAAGAATTACATGCTGGATTCTGGGCATAAAAGTAGTTATAATTAAGCATTAATCAGGCTGCACTTTGGTTGTTGAGTCAGATGAGGCTGTGCTGAACCCAAGGTCTAATCCCCATGAGCTTTATGAAGGAGTGAATTTCCAGCAAGACTTCATGTGATCTGTCCTACTGAGGCTTTACCTAGTGTCAGGATTCTGGCTTTCCAGGTCTTCAATAACACCCAATCTCCAGGCTGACTGTGATGAAAGGGCACATCTGTAGGAAACAGCAGTCTGCTAGAAGCAAATTAATGAATGATAGGTAGAATCAGGCCTCAGGATTCCACACACCTGGCAGTGTCTCGCTCCTTTTTATGTATGTTGTTGTCTTTTATTCAAAGGGTGGAGCATGGGAAGGGCATCCCATATAGTATTTCAAAAGGACTAAATTTGAGCCTACTTTTAAGAAATACTCTTACTCTGAGCAGGGAAATAGGCAAAGCCTTATCCCAGGTCAAGTTGGTTTCCTGACAAATCTTAACTAAAGCCTTTTCTCAGGACATGATTCATTTTTTCACTCTTCCTTGTGGGGCCTCCAGGCTGTGTGGAATTTCCATGTTATACCAAGGACTTGAGAGACATCCTTAGTGACTTTGGCCACAAAAGTGGCACCGTTGTCACTCTGATTAGAAATGGGCAAGCCAAACTGAAGGATGATTGTTTTTAAAGCAGAGCCTTAGCAACTTCAGATGTCTTATCTGTTCTGCAATGGAATGCCTCAATCTATCCTGAAAAAGAATCTACAAACATGAGCAGGTATTTAAAGTTTCCTGCCACCCTCAGCATCATGGTGAAGTCAATCTACCAGTCCCAAGTTGTCCCTTCACTCCGTGCCTGGACCCTTTGTATCATCGGTGGAGGACCACTTTTTGGGTGTTCCAGGCCCAGGAGAGAAACTTCTGTATGACCATTTGAAAAATCTTATGCATACGTGGGTGAACAATATATCTCTGACTCCAATGGAGAAGGGCATCCCACCTATACTGAGTGGTTCCCTGAGTATGTCCAACAATGCCATCCATGAGGCATTCAGATACTAGGAATATCCCCTCTTGGTTATGCATCCATCCATCCTGTGTTTTTCAACTGGGGTCTAAAGCCCATCGAGTGGTCTTTTAGGTCCTCCTCTTCTAAGTATGTAGGTAGTTCAAGGTCAAGGATTATTCCAGGTGTTATGGCATTAGTAAAGTTTGGAGGACCTTTTCTCTTGCTGCTGTCTTTGCAGACTTGTCTAACTGATTGTTGCCTTTTGCCACCAAACTGTCTGTCTGTTGATGCCCAGGGCAATGAACTGCAGTCACTTCTTTGGAGACCATGACTGCCTCTAGCAGAGCTAAAATCTCTTTAGCATATTTAATTTCTTGTTACCAGAAGTTAAAAAACCCTCCTTTTCTCCCAAATAACCCCATGAGCATGGATAACAGAGAAGGCACACCTGGAATCTCTGTAGATAGTCATTTGTGAGTCTTTACCTAGTTGGAGGATGTGGGTGAGGGTAATGAGTTTTGCTCTCTGTGCTAATGTTCTGGAGGAAGTGCCTCAGCTTCCAAAACTTGTCGGTGTATCACCACAGCATACTCGGCCTTTTATTTTCTTCCTGATCCATAAAGCTCCTTCCATCTGTGAAAATCTCCACATCTGGATCTTCCAATTGTATGTCAATAAAATCTGGCCAGCTAGAATTAACTTGTTGGATAATTTGTAAGCAGTCATGCATAGGTTTAGATGCCATCTGAGGAAGCAAGGTGGTGGAATTTTAAGTAACAGAAGCTGTCAATATCACATTTAGGTTATTCAGGAGAATAGCATAATGTTGACATAGGCTTCTAGAGATCAGCCAATAGCCTCCTCTTGTTACAGTAAAGGAAATACATAGTGGGGTGTGTGCACTGTAGTTGGCTGGGCCAGAGTAAACTTTTCTGCTTCCTAAAGAAAATCACAGGTGGCAGCAATAACCCTAAGGCAAGATGACCATCCCCTTGTGACAGTACCCATTTTGTTTTGAGAAGTATAGACTGGCCTCTTGATGTTCCCTAAATCCTGCATTATTATTCCCAAATCCGTTCCTTGTCTTTCATGCAAAAATAGGTCAAAGGGCTTCCTCATACTGGGGAGTCCTAATACCGGAGGTGTTATCAACTTTTCTTTAATGGTCAAAAAAGCCTTTTGGCAATTCCCAATCCATTCTGTTTGTTGTATTCCCTTTTTATACATATTTTTTAATTTTTGGGGTGTACACAGTAGGTGTATATTTTTATGGGGTACGTGAGATATTTTGATATAGGCGTTCAATGTGAAATAAGCACATCTTGGAGTCTGGATTATCATATGCCCCCTTTAAGACATCTTGTGGTCGTTTCCAAGATAGCTGAATAGGAACAGCTCTGGTCTGCAGCTCCCAGCAAGATCGATGCAGAAGACAGGTGATTTCTGCATTTCCAACTAAGGTACCTGGTTCATCTCATTGGGACTGGTTGGACTGTGGGTGCAGGCCACAGAGGGCGAGCTGAACCAGGGCGGGTCATCACCTTACCCGGGATGTGCAAGGGGTCAGGAGATTTCTCTTCCCTAGCCAAGGGAAGCTGTGACAGACGGTACCTGGACAAATGATACATTCCTGACCAAATACAGTGCTTTTCCCATGGTCTTAGCAACTGGCAGACAGTAGATATCCTCCCATGCCTGGCTCGGCAGATCCCACACCCATGGAGCCTTGCTCACTGCTAGTGCAGCAGTCTGAGATCAACCTGTGACACTGCAGCTTGATGGCGGGGAGGGGCATCTGCCATTGCTGAGGCCTGAGTAGCTGACAGTGTAAACAAAGCAACCAGGAAGCTGAAACTGGGTGAAGCCCACCACAACTCAGCAAGGCCTACTGCCTCTCTAGATTCCACCTCTGGGGACAGGGCATAGCAGAACAAAAGGTAGCAGACAGCTTCTGCAGACTTAAACACCCTTGTCTGACAGATCTGAAGAGAGCAGTGGTTCTCTCAGCATGGTGTTTGAGCTCTGAGAACAGACAGGCTGTGTCCTCAAGTGGGTCCCTGACCCCCCATGTAGCCTGACTGGGAGCCACCTCCCAGTAGGGGCCGACAGAAACCTCAAACAGGTGGATGCCCTTCTGGGATGAAGCATACAGAGGAAGGATCAGGCAGCAATATTTTCTGTTCTGCAGGCTCTGCTGTGATACCCAGGCAAACAGGGATTGGAGTGGACCCCCAGCAAACTCCAACAGACCTGCAGCTGAGGGGCCTGACTGTTAGAAGGAAAACTAACAAACAGAAAGGAATAGCATCAACATCAACAAAAAAGTAATCCACACCAAAACCCCATCTGTAGTTCATCAAAATCTAAGACCAAAGGTAGATAAAACCACAAAAATGGGGATAAACCAGAGTGGAAAAGCGGAAAATTCCAAAAACCAGAGTGCCTCTTCTCCTCCAGAGGATAGCAGCTCCTCGCCAAGGGAACAAAACTGGATGGAGAATGAGTTTGATGGGTTGACAGAAGTAGGCTTCAGAAGGTTGGTAATAACAAACTTCTCTGAGCTAAAGGAGCATGTTCTAACCCAACGTAAGGAAGCTAAAAACCTTGAAAAAAGGTTAGATGAATGGCTAACTAGAACAGTATAGATAAGACCTTAAATTACTTGATGGAGCTGAAAACCACAGCATGAGAACTTCATGACACATGCACAAGCTTCAGTAGCCGATTCGATCAAGCAGAAGAAAAGATAGCAGTGATTGAAGATCAAATTAATGAAACAAAGTTAGAAGATAAGATTAGAGGGAAAAAAAAGAGTGAAAAGAAATGAACAAAGCCTCGAAGAAATATGGGAGTATGTGAAAAGACCAAATATACATTTGATTGGTATACCAGAAAGTGACGGGGAGAAGGGAGGCTGAGGCAGGAGAATGGCGTAAACCCAGGAGGCAGAGCCTGCAGTGAGCTGAGATCCGGCCACTGCAATCCAGGCCGGGTGACAGAGCAAGACTCCATCTCAAAAAAAAAAAAAA
>NW_012120821.1:2797382-2801843 GCF_000951035.1 Colobus angolensis palliatus | reverse complement strand
GCTTCATAAGTGAAGGAGAAATAAAATCCTTTACAGACAAGCAAATGCTGAGAGATTTTGTCACCACCAGGCCTGCCTTACAAGACCTCCTGAAGGAAGCACTAAACATGGAAATGAACAACAGGTACCAGCCACTGCAAAAACATGCCAAATCATACAGACCATAGATGCTATGAAGAAACTGCATCAATTAACAGGCAAAATAACCAGCTAACATCATAATAATGAGATCAAATTCAAACATAACAATATTAACCTTAAATGTAAATGGGCTAAGTACCCCAGTTGAAAGACACAGACTGGCAAATTGGATAAAGAGGCAAGACCCTTCAGTGTACTGTATTCAGGAGATTCATCTCATGTGCAAAGATGCACATAGGCTCAAAATAAAGGGATAGAGGAAGATCTACCAAGCAAAAGGAAAGCAAAAAAAAGCAAGGGTTGCAATCCTAGTCTCTGACAAAACAGACTTTAACCAACACAGATCAAAAGAGACAAAGAAGGCCATTACATAATGGTAAAGGGATCAACTCAGTAAGCAGAACTAACTATCCTAAATAAAAATGCACCCAATACAGAAGCACCCATATTCATAAAGCAAGTTGTTAGAGACCTAAAGGGAGACTTAGACTCCAACAAAATAATAATGGGAGACTTTAACACCACAGTGCCAATATTAGACAGATCAACGAGACAGAAGGTTAAAAAGGATATCCAGGACTTGAAGTCAGCTTTAGACCAAGTGGACCTAAGAAACACCTCTATGCAAATAAACTAGAAAACCTAAAAGAAATGGATAAATTCTTGGATACATACACCCTCCCAAGACTAACCAGGAAGAAGTTGAATCTTTGAGTAGACCAATAACAGGTTCCAAAATTGAGGCAATAATTAATAGCCTACCAACCAAAAAAATTCCAGGACTAGACGGATTCACAGCTGACTTCTACCAGAGGTACAAGGAGGAGCTGGTACCATTCCTTCTGAAACTATTCCAATCAATAGAAAAAGATGAATCCTCCCTAATTCATTTTATGAGGTCAGCATCATCCTGCAATCAAAGCCTGGCAGAGACACAACAAAAAAAGAGAATTTTAGGACAATATCCCTGATGAACATTGATACAAAAATCCTCAATAAAATACTGGCAAACTGAATCCAGCAGCACATCAAAAAGCTTATCCACCATGATCAATTCAGCTTCATCCCTGGGATGCGAGTCTGGTTCAACATATGCAAATCAATAAACGTAATCCATCACATAAACAGAACAAATGACAAAAACCACATGATTATCTCAATAGATGCAGAAAAGGCCTTCAACAAAATTCAACAGCCCTTCAGGCAAAAAACTCTCAATAGACTAGGTATTGATGAAACATATCTCAAAATAATAAGAGCTATTTATGACAAACCCACAGTCAATAGCATACTGAATGGGCAAAAACTGGAAGCATTCCCTTTGAAAACTGGCACAAAACAAGGATACCCTCTCTCACCATTCCTATTCAACATAGCTTTGGAAGTTCTGGCCAGAGCAGTCAGGCAAGAGAAAGAAATAAAGGGTATTCAATTAGAAAAAGAGGAAGTCAAATTGTCTCTGCTTGCAGATGACATAATTGTATATTTAGAAAACCCCATTGTCTCAGCCTAAAACCTTCTTAAGCTGATAAGCAACTTCAGCAAAGTCTCAGCATACAAAATCAATGTGCAAAAATCACAAGCATTTCTATACATCAATAATAGACAAACAGAGAGCCAAATCATGAGTGAACTCCCATTCACAATTACTACAAAGGGAATAAAATATGAAAGAATCCAACTTACAAGGGATGTGAAGGACCACTTCAAGCAGAACTAAAAACCACTGCTCAACGAAATAAAAGACACAAATAGAAGAACAGTCCATGCTCATAAATAGGAAGAATCAATATCGTGAAAATATGGCCATACTGCCCAAGGTAATTTATAGATTGAATGCCATCCCCATCAAGCTACCACTGACTTTCTTCACATAATTGTAAAAAACTACTTAAAATTCATACGGAACCGAAAAACACCCCACATAGGTAAGACAGGGAGGACCCCACATAGGTAAACAGGGAAGACAAAGGAGCCTACATGACTGGCCTCAGTTGCAAATAGCAGACCCTGGGGGCTTGTTTATATGTAAACATCTTGGAAATTCAGAAAGTCAGGGAAAGATCAGAGAAACAACAATGTGTCTGGCGACTTGCTAACATTCCACAAACGACAGTATAAAATAAAGCAGAGCGTGTCGTTCGCGGCGGCCGCCATGTTTGTCTTGTCTTGTGTTGTCTTGTGTGTTCATTCCTTTGTTCAGGAAACACGCGGACCCCAACATCTGGCGCAGCGAGCAGAGTCCGTGGCTCCACGAGAGCAAGGAACTTGAGGGGGAACACCCCGGGCAGGCGCGGAAAGACCGCGGGCAGGTAAATAAATAAGAAGGGGGACCCACAGGAAAATATGGGGAATTCCACCTCTCTGGCCTAGGAATATTTGCGGTTACTCCAGGGACTGTTGATTTCTATAGGAGTAAAAGTTAATTAAGGAACATAAGACTTTGAAGCGATTGTTTGCCCATGTTGAACAAAATTGTTATTGGTTTCAACAGCAAACCAAAGTGCAATTAAATCGAAAGGAATGGTTACAAGTGGTTAAAGTCCTGTGTCGAGCTCATCAGCAAGGGCAAATGATGCCTCTGACTTTGTGGACTTTGTGTAGTTCCATTATTCAGGCATTAGAGTTATTTGAAACTGACTCAGAGCGTGGCGATACTGCCACAGAAGGTGAGGCATCTGAAGCTTTAGAGAGGAATGATCCTAGAAACATATTTACACCCTGGTTGCTGAGGACAAGGAATTGGAAGAAGAGCTAATACCTCCTTCATCTGAAGGAAATTCTGATTTGCAGGGTATTTGAGAGAAGTTACAACAGTTGTTAAAATTGATTGCTAGGTGCCACTGCTCCTGTTTCTGCTATCTCTCCACCACGAGCCTTCCCTGTTACCTTGAAAATGATTTCCCTTTGCTTCCACCTCCAACCTCTTTGCCTATGTCAGGTCAGGTTTTCTCTGTGCCTTTTCCTCCTGTAGGAGAAAAGAAGGAATCGAAGGAAAAGGATGATTTTGAGGAATTAAATTTATTCCCAATAACACGGGCTGCTTTCGGCCCCAATGCTCAGTTCCCAAATGGTGGCCAGAATGTGACTTTTACAGCTCTACAATTTAAATTTTTGAAAGAAATGAAAGCTGTAATTTCTAATTATGGACCTCAGTCACCGTTTGTTCTTGGCCTTCTCGATTCCTTCTCTTCAGAACATATGATGATTCCTATTGAATGGGAAACGTTGGGACAGGCTGTCCTTGATCGTTCACAATGGCTTCAATTAAAAAGTTGGTGGTGGGAGGAAGCAAGAGTACAAGCTAAAAAAAATGCTACCCGAAATCCCCCAGGACCTACTGAAGAGGAGCTTACGGGTTCAGGACAATACGCCACTCTTAATGCTCAGGCAGGCCTAGATGATATTGCTGTCACTCAGATTAAAGCCTTGTTTATAAAAGCGTGGACTAAGGTTGAAATAGTGGGTAAAACTTCTTTATCTTTTGTAAAGATCTTACAAGGAGCCACTGAGCCATGTCCAGATTTTGTAGCCCGTCTTCAAGATGTTGTATTAAAGACTGTAGGTTCAGACCCTGCTGCTAAAATTCTTTTGGATACTCTGGCTTTTGAGAGTGCTAATCCCAAGTGCCAAAAATTGCTGTGTCCTCTAAAAGCTAGTGGAGCTGATTTAGATGAATACATTCGGGCTTATGCAGGTGTTGGAGGTGCTATTTACAATGCTCAATTGTTTGCTGGGGCACTTTATATATGCTATTAATGTGGGAAACCCGGTCATTTTAAAAAGGAATGCTGGAAAAAATTAGGCTCTTCTGCTCTGAAAGAAAAAAGGTTACCATCTGATATGTGTAAATGATGTGGCAAAGGTCGACATTGGACCAATGAATGCCATTCAAAAACTGATAAAGGTGGGAATGTATCGTTACCCCTCTCGGGAAACGGGAGCCGGGGCCTGCAGGCTTGGGGCCCCAACAACTACAATGCAGGCCTACCACAATACCCTGTAAGCAATGGCTTACAACATCAAGGAATGACCTCGAGTCCACCTTAAAAAAAATCTTACCCTACCCCAGTTTCTCAGCTTTATGCTGCCACTAAGCAGAGTGCCACTGCTGACCTAGCTATTGTCCAGCCTTATACTTTATCTCCTAAAGGAGGAATATATAAGTTGGCTACTGGAGTGTGTGGTCCTTTGCCAAAGGGACATGTAGGACTTTTACTAGGTCGAAAGGTCGAAGCAGCAGCGCTATGCGGGGGTTAATGGTGGTCCCAGGAATTATTGATATGAAATCCTTATTATGGTAGAAGTCTCACAATTTAT
>NW_012120821.1:2796585-2796908 GCF_000951035.1 Colobus angolensis palliatus | reverse complement strand
AAACTTTAGTTTCTGATCAAAAACCTTTATGTTCATTGCAAATTAATGGGATACTTTTTGAGGGATTAGTTGACACAGGAGTGGATGTATCTATTGTATGCTTGGCTCAATGGCCTCATCATTGGAAAAGGAAACAAGTATCGGTTACTGTATCCGGCCTAGGTACTGCTTCTATAGTCTACCAAAGTGTCCAGCCCCTGAGCTGTGTAGGACCTAAAGGACAACAAAGAAAAGTGTGCTTTTATATTGTTCTCATTAATATTAACTTTTGGGGCCGTGATCTTTTACAACAATTTGGTGCCTTTTTAAACATTCCTCATATT
>NW_012120821.1:2788619-2795988 GCF_000951035.1 Colobus angolensis palliatus | reverse complement strand
CTTCAACCAGTTAGAGACAAATTTTCAGATTGTTATATCATTCACTATATTGATGATATTTTATATGCTGCAGAAACAAGAGACAAATTAATTGAGTGTTACACATTTCTGCAAGCAGAGGTTGCCAACACAGGACTAACAATAGCATCTAATAAAATCCAAACCTCTGATCCTTCTTATTATTTAGAGATGCAGGTAAAAAATAGAAAAATTAAGCCACAAAAAATAGAAATAAGAAAGGATACATTAAAAACATTAAATGACTTTCAGAAATTGCTAAGCAATATTAATTGGATTCAGCCAACTCTAGGCATTCCTACTTATGCCATGTCAAATTTGTTCTCTATCCTAAAAGAGATCCAGACTTAAATAGTAAAATAATATTAACCCCAAAGGCAACAAAAGAAATTAAATTAGTGGAAGAAAAAATTCAGTCAGTGCAAATAAGTAGAACAGATTCTTTAGCCCCACTCCAACTTTTGATTTTTGCCACTACACATTCTCCAACAGGCATCATTGTTCAAAATACTGATCCTGTGGAGTGGTCATTCCTTCCTCACAGTACAATTAAGACTTTTACATTGTACTTGGATCAAATAGCTACATTAATTGGTCAGACAAGATTACGAATAATAAAATTGTGTGGAAATGACCCAGACAAAATAGTTGTTCCTTTAACCAAGGAATAAGTTAAACAAGCCTTTATCAATTCTGGTGCATGGCAAATTGGCCTTGCTGATTTTGTGGGAATTATTGATAACCATTACCCAAAAACACAAAATCTTCCAGTTTTTAAAATTGACTACTTGGATTTTACCTAAAATTACCAGACATGAACCTTTAGAAAATGCTCTGACAGTATGTACTGATGGTTCCAGCAATGGAAAAGCGGCTTACACAGGGCCAAAAGAGCGAGTAATCAAAACTCAATATCAATCAGCTCATAGGGCAGAGTTGGTTGCAGTCATTACAGTGTTAGAAAATTTTAATCAACCTGTTAATATTATATCAGATTCTGCATATGTAGTACAGGCTACAAGGGATGTTGAGACAGCTCTAGTTAAATATAGCATCGATGATCAGTTAAACCAGCTGTTCAATTTGTTACAACAAACTGTAAGAAAAAGGAATTTCCCATTTTATATTACTCATATTTGAGCACACACTAATTTACCAGGACCTTTAACTAAAGCAAATAAACAAGCTAACTTACTGGTATCCTCTGCATTCATAAAAGCACAAGAACTTCATGCTCTGACTCATGTAAATGCAGCAGGGTTAAAAAACAAATTTGATGTCACATGGAAACAGACAAAAAAAAATATTGTACAACATTGTACCCAGTGTCAAGTACTACACCTGCCCACTCAAGAGGCAGGAGTTAATCCCAGAGGTCTGTGTCCTAATGTATTATGGCAAATGGATGTTACCCATGTACCTTCATTTGAAAAATTATCATATGTTCATGTAACAGTTGATACTTATTCACATTTCATATGGGCAACATGCCAAACAGGAGAAAGTACTTCCCATGTTAAAAAACATTTATTATCTTGTTTTGCTGCAATGGGAGTTCCAAAAAAAATTAAAACTGACAATGGACCAGGTTATTATAGTAAAGCTTTCCAAAAATTCTTAAATCAGTGGAATATTACACATACAACAGAAATTCCTTATAATTCCCAAGGACAGACCATAGTTAAAAGAACTAATAGAACACTCAAAACTCAGTTAGTTAAACAAAAAAGGGGGGAAATGGGCGAGATTCCCCAATACATTAAATTCTGGAAGCCTTTTTTACTTTAAATTTTCTCAACCATTGGCGCCAATTACAGCAGTCTGCAGCAGTGAAAAATTTTCAACAGCCTTTAGAAAAGCTGCAAAACAGTAATCTGTTTCAGGAACTGAATCTGAGCACTCAGAGAACATTCACCTTCAGGACTGGGCGTGCGGAGCCCCTGACATGAGGTCAACTGAAAAAGCTTACTCAGAAAGCTGAAGGGATTGTTCAACAAGCCGGGCAGCCCAAAACCCCACTGACTTTATTCCTGGCTATGCTGGCCATAGTAAATTGTCAGGTAACAGCTGGAGAATTTACATACTGGGCTTATATTCCTTTTCCACCCTTATATCAAGGTGTGGCCTGGGGAGACAGAGAAGTCCCAGTATTTACTAATGATACTGCTTGGATGCCATCGCCTTTTTTAAACCAGGATCCTGAATTAGACACTGGCACAGTAAATAGTTCATATCAATTTGGGGTTGAAAGGTTACCTATATGTCTTGGGAGTAGTCCACATTGTCTGCATCTTTCTCATGAGGCTTGGGCTGTTTGCTGTAACTATAGTCATATATGACTTGTAGCAATTGCTTCCACCGCTGCTGTTGCTGGACTAGCTCTACACCAGAGTATACAAAATGCAGAATTTGTGCAACAGTGGCATGAACAATCATATTTGTTGTGGCAGCAGCAACGAGACATAGATGCTCTTTTGACTGAGCGAGTGGATAATCTGGAACAAACAGTTTCTTGGTTGGGAGATCAGCTAACAGTGTTGTATACATGAGCTTTGTTGAAATGTGATTGGAATACTACCCAATTTTGTATTACTCCTGTTCCTTTTAACAGCACTGTACATAATTGGACTGAGATAAAGAGATTTTTAATTGGTCATAATAATCTTTCCCTAGAAATACAAGAATTAACACAGAACATTTCTGAAACATTTTGCAATCAGTTACCATTGCTGACTGGTGCAGATCTGATGACTGGTATTGCACAAAGTTTGACGTCTTTGAACCCTATGAGCCCTGTAAAAACCTTACTGACCTCTATTTCTAGCAATGTATTGATTGTTGTTCTTACTTTTGTCATTTTCACAGTCTGCTGGAGACGGTGTCAAAAGGCAAACACCAAATCCCAGCAAGCTCAACATGTAATGATGGTTTTGAAAGAAATTCAAACTTGTAAATAAGGAAAGGGGAAATGTAGAGGACTATCTGCTTTTACAACTGAGCAGGCCATTCCCCCATTAACATTATAGTCCCGCTCTTGCAAACAAAGCTGGGCATTCCTCCTCTGCAAACAGGGAGGACAAAGGAGACTACATGACTGGCCTCAGTTGCAAATAGCAGACCCTGGGGGCTTGTTTATATGTAAACATCTTGGAAATTCAGAAAGTCAGGGAAAGATCAGAGAAACAACAATGTGTCTGGCGACTTGCTAACATTCCACAAACGATGGTATAAAATAAAGCAGAGCGTGTCATTCCCAGTGGCCACCATGTTTGTCTTGTCTTGTGTTGTCTTGTGTGTTCATTCCTTTGTTCAGGAAACACGCGGACCCCAACATATGTAGAAAGCTGAAACTAGATCCCTTCTTTATACTGTATACAAAAATTAACTCAAGATGGCTTAAAGACTTAAATGTAGGACCTAACACCATAAAAACCCCAGAGGAAACCCTAGGCAATACCATTCAGGACATAGGCATGGGCAAAGTCTTCATCACTAAGACACTAAAAGCAATGGCAACAAAATCCAAAATTGACCAATGGGGTCTAATTAAATGAAAGAACTTCTGCACAGCAAAATAAACTATCATCAGAGTGAACAGGCAGCCTACAGAATGGGAGAACATTTTTGCAATCTATCCATCTGATAAATGGCTAATATCCAGAATCTGCAAAGAACTTATACATATTTACAAGAAAAAAACAAACAACCCCATCAAAAAGTGGACAAAAAATATGAACAGATACTTCTCAAACGATGACATTTATGCAGCCAACAGACATATGAAAAAATGCTCATCATCACCTGCCATCAGAGAAATGCAGATCAAAGCCACAATGAGATACCATCTCATGCCACTTAGCATGGCGATCATTAAAAAGTCAGAAAACAACAGATGCAGAGGATGCACAGAAATAGGAATGCTTTTACGCTGTTGGTGGAAGTGTAAATTAGTTCAATCATTGTGGAAGTCAGTGTGGCAATTCCTCAAGGATCTAGAACTAGAAATACTGACCCAGTGATCCCACTGCTGGGTATATACCCAAAGGATTATAAATCGTGCTGCCATAAAGACACATGCACACGTATGTTTATTGCCACACTATTCACAATAGCAAAGACTTGGAATGAACCCAAATGTCCATCAAAGATAGACTGGATTAAGAAAATGTGGCACATATACCCCCATGGAATACTATGCAGCCATAAAAAAGGATGAGTTCATGTCCTTTGCAGGGACATGGATGAAGGTGGAAACCATCATTCTAAGCAAACTATCACAAGGACAGAAAACCAGACACCCCTTGTTCTCACTCATAGGTAGGAGTTGAACAATGAAAACACATGGACACAGGGTGGGGAACATCACACACTGGGGCCTGTCATGGGGTGGGGGGCTGGGGGAGGGGTAGCATTAGGAGAAATACCTAACGTAAATGACGAGTTGATGGTTTCAGCAAAACAACATGGCACATGTATACCTATGTAACAAACCTACATGTTCTGCACATGTACCCTAGAACTTAAAGTAAATAAAAAAAGAAAAAAATATGCAACAAATTTGCTATGAGTCTGAAGTTGGGGATCCAAATATGGCATAATCCAGCCAAGTCTAAAATACTCCTTAGTTGCCGCCATGTCATAGGCCTGGCAGCTCTAGAAAGAGCTTACTTCCAGTCAAGGAGCAGGTTTCTCTGTCCCTGCAAAAGATTAGCCCCAAAGTGTTTAACTGAGGATTGTAACATTTTGCCTTTTCTTGCATGTTTCATATCCCTCTTTGGCCAGAAAATTTAAAGTTAATATGGTGCTCTGGTTAGAAGTCTCCTTGTTTGTACCAGCAACTAATATGTCATTAACATATTAGAGCAGAGTCCCATGGTTTAGCTGAAGGTCCTGAAGGTGCTTAGTAAGAATTTCCCCAAAGATGATTAGAGAGTTTTTAAAGGCTTGGAAAGCTGTCCAACAGTACTGCTGTTTTTCCTTAGTATCTGGAACGTCTCATTCAAAAGCAAACAATTATGTGACTCTAAACTCAAAGGAATGAAAAAGAAAGCATCTTTCAGATCTGAGACTGTAAACCAGCAAGGTTCACCAGTTAAAGTTCTGAGTAGTGTATAAGGATTGGGAACCATGGGGTGAATGTCCTTTGCAATTTGGTTAATGGCTCTCAAGTTCTGAACAACCCTATATTCCTTAGTCCCAGGCCTCCGGACCACCAAGGTGGGTGTGTAATATGAGGACCAGAAAGGTGTAATGAGCCTAAATTGGAGTAAAATGGGCAACAAAGATTCAATATCTTATTGTGCTTTTTTCCTCAGGGATATTGTTTTAGATTTGGCGTGCCATTTCTACACATACATTAACCTGTACTGGGATTTTGGATTTATCCCTCTCTTGTCTCCCATCGGCTCAAGTATGGTGGCTCACCCTTTGTAGCAATTCTTCAGGTTTATGAGCTTCTTGTAACAATTCAGCTTGCTAGGTGCAAACTTCATATGGGGACATGCTGATATTCAGTCATCCAGGGAAATGGCAACCTTTGCATTCAGTTTAGTCAAGAGATCAGGTCCCAAGAGAGGAATGGGGCATTTAGGCATGTATAAGAAACTATGTTGGCAATCTAGGGATTGAAGTGGTGTTTATAGGGTCCTCCCTGTGACTCCAGTCACTTTTGTGGTTTTTGAAGACAGTTTGGACAGGTATGTATTTAATACCAATTAAGTAGCTCCAGTATCTACTAGGAAGTCTATTTTCCACTGTCATAACAACCTGGGAAACACTCTGTGTGGGAAAACTGAAGGTTATTGGTTGGATCAGAAGGTGCTCCCACGGTCCTGTAATTCCTGTCCCTCATCAACAAAGTTCACAGCCTCAAGTCCCTTGCCTGAAGGTAGCAGGAAATGCATTTGGTGAATGAGAGGTTGATTTCTCTCAGTATTTGCCCCTTTGTGGTTTGGACAATCTTTTTTCCAGTGGTCCTCCTGTCTGCGATAAGCACATTGGTCAGGATCTGCAGTGGAGTGCCCCTTCTTATCGGAAGCATGGGGAAAATTGGGTCTTCTCTTAAGTGGGATGCCCAAGCAGGGTCCTTGACATGGTAAAGAGTTCCTTGGGTTAGAGCAGCTGTCAGTAAGATGACTTGTTGGATTCTTTGAAGCTGTTTCTGCTTCTGAACCTGGTCAGTGCTGGTAAATACTTTGAAAGAAATCCCCACTGATTGAGACACAGACATGCCCAATGCCCCTTTGACATTTTGCAACTTTCTCAGAATATTGGAAGCACTCTGGCTAATAAATGTTATGTTTATTATGTTTAAATATTCTGGAACAGTGAGGTCAACATGTGTGTATTGCCTGAACATTTTAAAAATGGATCCCAGGAACTTGGAGGGGCTTTCATTGGGCTTTTGTATTACTTCTTGATCTTTGTTAAGACTTCTTTGTTTCAGTGCCTCTTTATGGAGTCTAGCCAGAGTGCAATCATGATAATGCTCAATCTTAGGCTTGTCTCCAGTGTTAACATTCCAACAGGGTTGACTATAGGCACTGAAATCTGGGATGCTGCCTATACCAGGGTTATCAAGGAAGTCAATATGCAAATGATCTGCTTCATCTCTAGCCTTTCTAAGACCATTCTCCACTCCTCAAATATTAGAAGTATATTTAACAAGCTTTGAGCATTGGCCCAGGTGGGGTTACGAATTGGAAATTTAAATGAAAACAATAAGTGGGCATATTGTTTTTCAAATTGAATAAGTCAGAAGTAGAGAACAAAGAGTATATGGAAATCAGCCCCATAGGTTTCCCTGCATTGACATCAACACCTCCCATAAGTAGCTGCCAAAGGCAGAATTCCTCTACTGAAGCTGAAGTGGCACCCTGGCTGAAGGGTTCCCTGATAGGTGTAAGAAATGATCACTCCTGTATCCCCCTCATTTCTGGCCTCTTGGAGGTGGGAACTATGGTTCAGGAGCTGGTGATGTGGCCAGGGCTCCCCCATATAGTAGGGGAAGTGGAGCTGACCACTTATTTAACTAAATTAGCAAAGTATCATCATCTCTTCACTGGGACTCTGCTAGTACAGGTTTATTAACATTCTCTGATATCTGAATTTTACATTTTTTTCTTTATTGCCTGTTTTTCCAAAACAATATAAAACACTATATGCATGAGAGACTTCATCTTGCTTGTCTTCTTTTTCTTTTGAGACGTAGTCTCGCTCTGTCACCCAGGCTGGACTGCAGTGGCTGGATCTCAGCTCACTGCAAGCTCCACCTCCCAGGTTCACGCCATTCTCCTGCCTCAGCCTCTCAAGTGGCTGGGACTACAGGCGCCCGCCACCTCGCCCGGCTAGT
>NW_012120821.1:2779917-2788569 GCF_000951035.1 Colobus angolensis palliatus | reverse complement strand
TTGTCTCAGCTCACTGCAAGTCTGCCTCCCAGGTTCAAGTGATTCTCCTGCCTCAGCCTCCCAAGTAGCTGGGATTATAGGCATGCACCACCACACCCAGCAAATTTTGTATTTTCAGTAGAGACAGCGTTTCACCATTTTGTGCCAGGATAGTCTCGATCTCCTGACCTCGTGATCTGCCCGTCTCGGCCTCCCAAAGTGCTGGGATTACAGGCTTGAGCCACCGCACCCGGCTGCTTGTCTTCTTTTTAAAGAACAAGTCTAGCTGAAAGAAGGTATTGTAACCAAAGGAACCATTTCTGGCCATCTTTCCCCGTATTCTAACAAGTACTGGGACCAGGCTGCATTACAAATGTAAATCATTTTCTTCTTTTTCATGGATTTTTAGGTGAAGGATGTCCAATTTTGTAATACACAGCCCAATAGCCTGCTTAGAAAAATCAACTTATCATTTCTCATAGCAGCCAAGACAAAATTATAGATGTAACAAAGACACAATACCAGTCACTCCTCTCGGTATCTGAGTTTTAACCTAGAAAAAGAGACAAAATGGTTGCCCACAACTCAGGCCTGTTGAGCATTTGCTAGTGACTCCTTCAGGACTCCCGACACATAAATGGAATAAGACTAGGCATGTGCTCTTACAAGTCTGAATTCTAAAACCAGATTTCAGAACTGAGACTCAAAACATTCAGGATTACTTCCTCCAAACAGTGCTCTTTATTATCTTTTCAGTTCGAGAAAGTCCTCTTAAACAGGGCTCTTCCTACAGAGTAAGGAGAGTCAACAGGACCTTATAACAGGTAACAGACCTCTGAAAATGTCAACATATCAGGAGAAGGGAAAAGGGGTGTTCATTGCACTTGAGATTACTCACCAGATTCAGAAGACGTCTTTCAGACTCAGAAACCATTTATCTCCTGTAAGCAAGCTTATATGCCAAATGTTGGCAACACTCCACTGGCAAGGAAGGCTCCAGAGATGGCCCCTGGCTTAAAGGAGCCAAACAGCTACTTGAGCTTATCTCTGGGCCCTCCAAAATGGAAGAGGCACTAGCCATGGGCAGATACTGACAAGGGGTGCCTCTTAGTAGGATCACCACTAAGATGTGACTGTAATAGGCTTATGGACTAATGTGTGTAGCAAGTCAATACACTGAGACACTGGGTTGCAGCAGAGAAAGAAGATTAATTGTAAGTCACTGAATGAGGAGATAGGAAGAATCCTCAAATCCATCTCCCAAAGGAACTTGGGGTTAAGGTTTCTAAGGGTGTTGGACTGAAGTGTGGAGATCATTGATTGGTCTAAGAGTGCATGATGAAGTCATGGGACAGGGAGATGAGAGATGAAGAAGCTGTATTCTCATGCTGCTCTTACTCCTCTGTAGAGGTCTTCAAACTGGTTAGTGGAATTCTAGTCCTGAAAATCATTCTAAGCAACCCTTAAAAGCCTTATGAGTCCAATGTCAGAGATTCCATCTATAGAAACAATGAGAATGCAAATCAAGTCTTAAGCACTTTTAAGACCCTCATTTTCAAATTCTTATCTATAGGAACAAGGGGGATATAAATGGTCAGTATCTAGTGCTACGTGACTTTTAGCAACAAGGAGGTGGACCAGAGTGCTGCCTGATTAATATGTAATTATGATTAACTATATTTATGTCCAGAACCCAGCATGCAATTTTGTTTTTTGTTTTGAGACAGAGTTTCACTCTGTCACGCAGGCTGGAGTGCAGTGGTGCAACCTTGGCTCATTGCAACTCTGCCTTCTGTGTTGAACCCAGCAGGCAATTCTTGTTAACCTTGTGGGGGAAGTTTCAATGGTACCTACTAGCATGAATAGGACTGAAATGGGAATGTTACCAGTAAAAAAATCAGATTTCATTCACCTGGTGAGTAAAAAATGACTGATCATGAGAACACAAGTTTTCATCAATAGGAGTGTTAAGGAAGAGGACACTGAGAGTATTCTCCAAAGCAGTGTTTTCCTTAGGGAAAGAAACAAAAGATTTTATGGGATTATATTACAGGGAAGAGATTACATCATCACATGTAGATAAGGGAGAGTAGGGGTCCCAGTTGTACAGATGTTGTGAGTCATTTTGCCAGTACATAAGTTACATGTTATGGTAATAAAGCTATAACTCCTTTGGGGTGGATATTTACAGATTTACATTTATATCCGACTATATAATGCTCAGGATCTTCTGTCACCTCACTCCACATTGTCGTTTTCTAAAATCAGCAGAAAAAATTGGAAACAATACCAGTAGTTGTTGTTGCTGTTGTTTTGAGACAGGGCCTTGCTCTGTTACTGAGGTTGGAGTGCAGTTGTATAATCATAGCTTACTGCAGTCTCAACCTCCTGGGCTCAGGTGAGCTTCCTGTGTCAACCAAGTAGCTGGGGTTATAGCCATGTGCCACCAAACTCAGCTAATTTTTAAATTTTTTTTAGAGGTGAGGTCTCACTATGTTGCCCAGGATGGTATCGAACCCCTAAGCTGAAGGGATCCTCCCATCTCAGCCTCCCAAAGCTCTGAGGTTACCCCTAATCATCACACCTGGCCTAATTCCAGTTATTTCTATGTGACTGAAACCCTGGGTATTATTACTGGGTGCCAGGGAAAGAGTGATACTAAGACTTTATTTTTGTTTATTTAGTTATTTTTCATAGGAATTCTACCAAAATTTTCATGGTAAAAGTGTTTATAAGCATTCTTTTTCTCAAATTAAGACAGATTGTCTATAGTTCCATATTTAAGAATATGGTCAAAAACATAGTTTTCTACTCATTTGTAAATACTCAAATGAAAAATAAATGTAAATGTACACAAGGTACATAAGCTCTACATAAACCAAGGAACCTGGTTGTTGCCCAAGATATTTCAGTTTAATGCCTGAGTGGTTAAGATCAGCAGTAAATTTATAAAGCCATCAATAATCTTTACAAGGAACTGCTCCTGATTGAATTCACCAAACCTTACCATCAGTTTCATCTAGTAGCAATGTAGCAAAGAATGTCATTTTAGGGATATAAAAAAAGGAAAGAAAGAACTCCTTAAGCCACTTTGACTGTGGTAATAGTGCCAAAGTCTCCATTTTTAGCAAAGCTTAACAATAACTTACATTTATTAAGCCCTTACTCTATGCAGGACATTCTACAGAGAACTCTACATACAGTGTCTCATGGATTTCTTGTAACAGCCCTCTCAGATATTATCTCTGCTTTAAAGATTAAAAGAGAAAGGTTCAAGCTGTTTAAGTTATTCCAAGTTATTCACTCAAGGCAACTGAGCCGCTCAGAGCAGCATTATCACTTTTATGAGCTCTAGGCACCTTTGTCTTTGTGGGCCCCTTTCTTCATTGAAAAACAAAAATTGTATTTTGTAACTGCCTAAGTATGAAGACAATTATATCCCAGGCTGGATTTAGTCTTACATATGTGTTATTATTATATTCAATTGTTTTTTTTTTCTTGAATTCAAAATAAATTAAAATTAAAATATTTTGTGAGACCCCCAAAATCATGAGACCTTGGCATTATGCCTACTGTGCCTCATAAATAAGTTGGCCCTGCAGAGACAGGATTCAAACTAGGGCTGATGGAATGTGTCCACTAGCGACGTCCTTCTATGCATTTCCCTCATCTCAGCCACTGTCAAATCGTGAACCTCACGTTTCCCACCTCTCTCAAAATGATTTTTAAAATACTAATGTCACAATCTACCCAGTCTAAATTCTGTAAGTTTGTAGAACTGCAATTTCTTTGCTTCCAAGATGTAACACTCCAGAATTAATTAAGGATTAAAAAAAAGAAAGAAAACGAAAAAAGTCACAGTATTTGCAACGCTGCAAAGGGAAAGGAAATGTTTTATTCGCAGTCATTTGAACTCTCAAAGCCATAAAGAACATATCTTTATCATTCATTTCTGTGTTATTGAACCAAAATTGCCTGCAGGTGCATGTGGCTATTTAAAGGAAATTGTAAATCACTTTCATATCTTACTAATGTAGTGAGGACGTATAAATAGTTGCACATGGCAGATAATTAGTTTATGCCAACACATTATTGTGCTTACAAGCATCTGGATATCAACTAGTTGGCAAAAGAGCCAAAGAAAGTTATTGCTAACAAAATACTACGAAGTCATTTCCAAAATGCTGAGTGGTGAATATTTAAATGATAGAAAGAGTATGTTAAACTTATGCTAACGGGTAAGATTTAAGTTAAAGAAATTCAGAGAAAATGTAGCCATGACAAGCAAAGAGTGGTATGCTTAATATTAATGCTTCCTGGGACTTTTGTTGCTTCTCTTTTATTATTTTTTTAATAAAATAATATAAGAAAACAAATGCATAGATATGCAGATACATATATAGATTATATAGTTATATGACTATATTATTAAGAATTATATAGATTACATAGAAGAAAAATCAGAAAAACATCTTTAGAAGTGTTTATTTCTAGAAAAAAATATTATATATATTTATACAATTTTTAAAAAGTGTGACATATTGTATACTTAAATCCTAATTTCAAACATATATTCTAAGATATATGTGCGTGATTTCTCTTGTCAGTTACTCTGAACTTTGTTCATCCATGCAGAAGACTAAATGTCTTATGCCCCTCCTAAACTGGCCATTTTTTCTCTTGTATCCATCCCATGGAGCACTCAGATGTCATGGATGTTGAAGGAAAGGTGGGTCGGTCTCTTACTTATTGCCCATTGTCGAATTGAGACCATACATTGTCCTTTCCTTCTACCTCATTATCTCATCTTTTTGAAGTTAATTGCTTGAATACATCACCCCTTATCCCTTCTTGTTGTTCCTATATTCTATCTTTTTACCCTTTTTTCTAGTATTTCAGTTCCCATAATTTCACGAATACGTGAGACCCTATTAACTATGAGCATCATTGACCATGCTCTTGTCTTTTTTTTTACTTGATCCAGATTCTAATAATCATAATCGCTCCCTAAAGAGACCCCTTCTCCCTTACTCCTCTCTTACTTTGTCAGACTAATTTAGGAAAACACCAATACTGTTTGAAGCCAAATCTGACAATCTGGGGAACAGCAGCACGTGGCTAGACAGAATACACAGTATCACGACCTTATCACTTCAGGGAATTCCTACCATATTTCTGTAGGCAGTTTTCTCTCTCTCACTCTGCTAGATGGTTATTTCACACCTCTTCTCTCTCATCAAGTATCAACAACTTCTTGCCTCACTCTGCTGATTATTTTGCTTCTTGTTCTCCAGGGAAATGAGAAGCAAAACGGATGAGAGAGTTTTCACATGCTCCCACTAACAAATCTAAAATGCTATGTAATCTTCATGTTGCCGTGCTGCAAGTATCATTTATTTTCAGTCTTCATTTAAGTCCTCAAGAGTGTTTGAAACACTTGTTCATTCTTACCTCCCTGAATTACTATTCTCACTTAACTACGTGGACACTCCACTTTGTTTAGTTATCCTACTTCTCTAGCCATTCCTTCTTTGTCACCTTTGCTGGCTCCTTCTCATCTTCCCTACTTCTAACCTTCCAAGAAAATAAGACTCCATCCTCAGATTGGATTCCTTCACTCTCTGTGCTCACTCCTTAAGTGACCTCATCCATTCACAGCTTTAAATACCATCTATATGCTAATACTCCAGTCAATAGCTCCATTTTAGAACTATTCCTGAATTACAGACTCATATATCTAAGTGTTACATGGCATTTCCAGTTGGAGTTTGTATTATTCTGTTCTCACATGGCAATGAAGAACCACGTGGGACTGAGTAATTTACGAAGACAAGAGGTTTAATTGACTCACAGTTCTGCAGGTTTAACAAGAAGCATGACTGGCAGGTCTCAGGAAACTTAGGACAATCATGGCGAAAGGCAAGCAAGCACGTCTTACCACAGTGGAGCAGGAGACAAAAGGGAGGGGAGGTGCCACACACTTTTGAAGAATCAGATCTCGCGAGAACTCACTCACTATTACAAGAACAGCGAGGGGAAAATCTGCCCCCAAGATCTAATCATCTCCCAGCAGGCTACTCCTCTCATGTGAATTGAGAGTTGGGTGGGGACACTAATCCAAACCATATCGGAGGTTTAATAGGTATAACAAATTAATCATGTCTAATATTGAAATATTGATTTCCATCTCCCAAATCTTCCTCACGTGTTCTTTTTCATATCCATAAAATAGCAATTTCATTCTTCACATTGTTCAGACCCGAACTTTAAAGTCCTTGTTTACTACCTTTTATTATTACACTCAATATCAAATCAATCTCCAAATCCTTTGTTTCTATCTTCAAAACATAGCAGAATCCTTCCCATTCTCATTGACTCTACCACAACAACTACTCCAGGCCTAAACTCCCTGACCTGGATGATAGTAATTGCTCCTAAATATTCCCTCTGCGTTCATTCATGTTTCCCTGTAATCCTGCATCTCTGTGTGGAAGCTTCCACTTTTATCCCCAGTCGCGTGGGAACTGAGCTAACAGCTGACCTCGCCCTCAGGGGATAAAGAGTGGACACCATGTCTATATATATCATTCTCAATAGTATTAAGCATTTGACTTTTTATAGCCATTTAAATGTCATTTCTAGTCAGAGCAGTAGTTGTGTATAATCAAAAACCCAAGTATCACAGAAAGCTAAACCAAAAACCTAAACCTTGCTTCTCACCCCTTAGTTGCACCACCTCAGAGGTAACAACTTTTAACTCTCTTAACCATTTTGTCTAGCAGTTACCTCCTTCTATAAAAACAACATACATACATTGATATCTCTTTGCTCATTTATTTCAGATATTATCCTCAGAGTCTCTGCTATTTTGGAGGAAGATTTAGTTCTTTTACAACTCTACCCTACTAATCTATCTTATTGGCCCTATATGGTTTTATTTCTATTTATATTTTAATGAATAAATAGTGCATACATGATTATGGTTAGGTATATATTTTGAACTAGAGAGCTAAGCAGAGTAATTCTTTTCCATTTTTCTTCTTTTAATTATTTTATTTTCACCTCATGTTTTAATTACCTCTCATTTTCTTGATTATATTCTCAAATATTCTTCCAAGCATTTATTATGTTGGAAATTCTGAGACAGCCTCTCTCTTTACCTCTTTTTATTCCCCATGAAGATCTTTTTTTCTGGAGTCTTCATTCTACTGTTCTAAACTGGATGATATGATTTTGGACAAAAATATTTACCTGAGGTTCAGTTTCATCACCTATAACAGACATATGGCAAATCTATATAGCATGCAGAATTATTATGAGGACTAAATGAGATATCTAAGAAAATACTTTATCAACTAAAAAGTACCAAAATTATTATTGATGATATTATTATTATCATCATTAAAATATTATCCTCATGTTGAATTGTCAAAGCAACTTCACAAATGCAAGGTACTTTGGAAAGGACAAGCTCTTCCATCAGTAACTCTGCCTGGCCACCCCAAATGAATATCTGGCTGACAGGCAGCATGAAGCATTCAAAAGAGCTTTGGCTTTATAATGAAAGGACCTGGATTTGACATTTTGGCGTTTCACTGACTAATATTAGTTAAGTCATTTGACTTTTTCTCATTTCAATTTCTCTAATATGCTATAATAGCACTAGCTTTTTTTCATGTTTTAATTTTTTTCTATTTAAATAAAATTTTAATTAAGGTAATTACAGATTCACAAGTAGTTACAAAAGTAGCACAAAGAGGTCCCATGTAACATCACTTAGGTTCTTCTTATAATATTTACATAATTATAGCACATTAGAAAAACCCCCAAATCAGTAAAATACCCTTAAGTAAACCACTGTTTTATTTTTAACATTTAAAACACTGAGTATGGTACAGTAACTCATATATACACATAAAAGTGTATACAACTTCCTGACTTTTCACAGATTAAACACACCCTTGTAACCAGCATTTTAACAAAAGGCAGAAAATTGCTAGCACCCCATAATCACCTCTTGGGTTTCCATTCTAACTCAACTCCTTGATATTTCTAACAACACATATTAGTGTTGCTTTTATTGTAGTTATAAAAATGAAGTCATACTGCTTCATTCTCTTGTGTCTGCCTCCTTTAGTTCAACACATTTGTGGGATTCACTTTTGTTGGTTTCTTTATGTCTTTTGCCTTTGTCTTTATTTTATTTCAACACATAAAAGTCTTTTAAAATGTAATCAAACTTACAAGTCTTTTATGGCTTATACAATGTGAAAGAGGTTTTTTTAATTTAAGTTTCTTTTATTTTTATTTCCATAGGTTCTTGGAAAACAGGTGGTTTTGGTTACATGAATAGGTTCTTTAGTGGTGATTTCTGAGAATTTGGTGCATCCATCACCTGAGCAGCATACACCATGCCCAATTTGTAGTATTTTATCCCTCATCCTTCCCACCCTTTTCCCCAAGTCCCCAGAGTTCATTGTATCATTCTTATGCCTTTGAATCCTTATAGCTCAGCTGCCACTTATGAATGAGTGAGAATATACGATGTTTGGCTTTACATTCCTGAGTTACTTCACTTAGAATAATGGTCTCCAATTCCATCCAGGTTGCTGCAAATGCCATTATTTCATTCCTTTTTATGACCGAGTAGTATTCTACCATACATCTATATAC
>NW_012120821.1:2772519-2779826 GCF_000951035.1 Colobus angolensis palliatus | reverse complement strand
CATATGTGTATACGCACACATATATATACACAAACATACATACATATACCACGTTTTTTATTCACTCTTTGATTGATGGGCATTTGGTCTGGTTCCATATTTTAGCAATTGCAAATTGTGCTGCTATAAACATAAGTGTGCAAGTATCTTTTTTGTATAATGACTTCTTTTCTTCTGGGTAGATGCCCAGTAGTGGGATTGCTGGATTAAACGGTAGTTCTACTTTTAGCTGTTTAAGGAGTTGCCACATTGTTTTCCATAGTGGTTGTACTAGTTTACATTTCCACCAGCAGTGTAAAAGTTTTCCCTTTTTACCACATCCCTACCAACATCTTTTTTTTTTTTTTTTTTATGGCCATTCTTGCAGGAGTAAGATGGTATCACATTGTTATTTTGATTTGCAGTTCCCTGATTATTAGTGATGTTGAGTATGTTTTCATGCGTTTGTTGGCCATTTGTATATCTTCTTTTGATAATTGCCTGTTCATGTTGTTAGCCCAGTCTTTGATGAGATTCTTTTCTTCTAGCTAATTTGTTTAAGTTCCTTGTAGATTCTGGATATTGGTCCTCTGTCAAATGTATAGATTTCGAACATTTTCTTACACTCTGTGGGTTGTCTGTTTACTCCGCTAATAGTTTCTTTTGCTGTATAGAAGGTTTTTAGTTTAATTAAGTTCCATCTATTTGTTTTTGTTGCATTTGTTTTTGCTGTATTTGCTTTTGGGTTATTGGTCATGAAGTCTTGGCCCAAGCCAATGTCTAGAAGGATTTTTCTGATGTTATCTTCTAGAATTTTTACAGTTTCAGGTCTTAGATTTAAGTCCTTGATCCATTTTGAGTCAACTTTTGTATAAGGTGAGAGACGAGGATCCAGTTTTATTCTTCTACATGGGGCCAGCCTACTATCCCAGTATCATTTGTTGAATAGGGTGTCCTCTTCTCTATTCAACAATTTTTTTTATATTTTTGTTTGCTATGTCAAAGATCAACTGGCTATAAGTATATTGCTTTATTTCTGGGTTCTCTATTCTGTTCCATTAGTCTATGTGCCTATTTTTATACTAGTAGCATGCTGTTTTGGTGACTATGGTGTTATAGTATAGTTTGAAATCAGATAATGTGATGCTTCCAGATTTGTTCTTTTTGTTTAGTCTTGCTTTGGCTATGCAGGCTCTTTTTGGTTCCATATGAATTTTAAGATTGTTTTTTCTAGCTCTGTGAAGAATGATGGTGATATTATGATGGGAATTGCATTGACTTCGTAGATTGCTTTGGGTAGTATGGTGATTTTCACAATATTGATTCTACCCATCCATGAGCACGGGATGTGTTTCTATTTGTTTGTGTCATCTATGATTTCTTTCAGCCATGTTTTGTAGCTTTTCTTGTAGAGGTCTTTCACCTCCTTGGTTAAATATATTCCTAAGTATTTTATTTATTTCTCTGCAGCTATTTTAAAAGGGATTGAGTTCTTGATTTGATTCTCAGCTTGGTTGCTATTGGCTTATAGCAGAGCTACTGATTTGTGTTCATTAATTTTGTATCCTAAAATTTTGCTGAATTCATTTATCAGTTCTAGGAGCTTTCTGGAGAAGTCTAGGATTTTCTAGATTAACCAATCATATCATCAGCAAACAGTGACAGTTTGACTCACTCTTTATTGATGTGGATGCCCTTTATTTCTTTCTCTTGTCTGATTGCTCTGACTAGGGGACTTCCAGAACTATATTGAATAGAAGTGGTGAGAATGGGCATCCTTGTCTTGTTCCAGTTATGGGGGGAAATGCTTTCAACTTTTCCCCATCAGTATTATGTTGGCTGTGGGTTTGTCATAGATGGCTTTTATTACATTGAGGTATGTCCCTTCCATGCTAATTTTACTGAGGGTTTTAGCTATAGAGGATTGCTGGATTTTCTCAAATGCCTTTTCTGCATCTATTGAGATGATCATGTGATTTTTGTTTTTAATTCTGCATATATAATGTTTCACATTTATTGGCTTGCATATGTTAAACTATCCCTGTGCTATCTGTTTTTAGTTAGTCAGAGTAACACTAGCTGCTGTAATAAAGCCAGTATCAATAGCTTACCCCAACAATTTATTTTCTCTTGCACACTTAACAGCCTAATGTGGTTTCTCTAGGCTGGTAATCAGCCTTACTCAACACAATACATGGACCCAAGTTTTCCCCACATGGCAGTTTTGCCTATTTTATGCAGTAGCAGAAGGGGAATGGGAGCACAGAGAAGGACACACGTTACTTAAAAGCTTTGGTTCAGGCCGGGCACAGTGGCTCACGCCTGTAATCCCAGCACTTTGGGAGGCCGAGGCGGGCGGATCACGAGGTCAGGAGATTGAGATCATCCTGGGAAACACGGTGAAACCCCGTTTCTACTGAAAATACAAAAAAAAATTAGCCTGGCGTGGCGGCGGGCACCTGTAGTCCCAGCTTCTCTGGAGGCTGAGGCAGGAGAGTGGCGTGAACCCGGGAGGTGGCGGAGCTTGCAGTGAGTGGAGATTGCGCCACTGCACTCCAGCCTGGGCGACAGAGCAAGACTCCATCCAAAAGAAAAAAAAAAAAAAAAAAGCTTTGGTTCAGAAGTGATAGGTCTCACATCCACTCATATTACATTGGTGAAAAATAGTCACATCAAAATATAAGGGATGGAGGGAGACTGAGAAATCATTTCTACTTAGTCACTTTCCAGCAACTACTTTACTTTCATAATATTACAAGTGAAAAAATGCAAGTCTTGCTGGAAAGCAAACCATCTTCTCCAGTACTCTGTTGAATAGAAGTTATTTCACAGGTATTTATGGAAATAAAATATGAGCATACACTTTTAAATTTAATGCATGAGACTATTTTGTAAGCTCTAACTTACAATTGAAATCTCAGCTCCATGTGTGAGTACTTGTGTGTATGTTTGTGTGCGTTACATGTAAATAATTCATAGGACCACATATCTGACTAAATATCAATCGAGTAATAACTTTCCTCATTCCATTTAGTTTGACAGCTATTTATTGAGCATCTTTTACATACTAGGTAGTCTACTAGATGCCAAACATACTACAATAAATGAAGAGATAGGCAAAAATATTTGCTACCCACGTAATTAGTGCTTACAGACAAGTACACAGTAAGACATATAACGATTTATCCTTAAAACATCACCATTTCATCCCTAAATATTCAGAAACCTGTTATTTAATTTCCATTAGAAATACAAAACATTTAGTCTACTGAAGGGAAGAAAAATACAGGAAATACCAAACCCAACAAGGCTAGACCATTTTCTTTATAGCATGATTTTGTGCATCGTGAGTGTCCAAAAGAGACCCAAAAATACAGATTCCTAAACTTGCTTGCCGAGTTACATGTTTTCCTAATAAAATCTTGTAGAACATCACCACTAGAGAATTTCAGAGCTGGAGCATCTTCTTTCACAGTTTTATCACAGCACTTTCATGAGTCAGAAATATCAATAAAGGCTCACCTCTAAATATTGTTTTCATTTTCTTTTGTGATTGGACTTGAATTTTAAATTTGAAGGACCTAATTTTTAGATAGCTTGGAAAACGTTCTCATTTAGGACACTGTGGGAAACTAGAAGAAATATCATCTGTTGACACTGTGAAATCAAGCACACCAGGCTGGTAATTTGCACATATACTTCTTCACTTTTTAAAATTATTTATTTAGTATGTTTCTTGTCTATCCCCTATCTTCTTCTAGCCCCTCTGCCAATTGAGTGAAAACTAACACATTATGTTTGATAAAAAAATATTTATATAGATTTACTGTATTCTTAGGTTTCCTGAAGAAAATGCTTCTAACAAATATCTGAAGTCTCTTCCTGGGAATCAATTACATACCATTGCTGTTCACACTGGTTGCCCTAAAACTCACTCTTGGGGACCACCATCTTAATCTTGTTCAGTGAAATGTCAATTAATAATTACCCCTAAGCCACTTTCTATCCGGCCATCCATTCTAATTTCTAATCCCTTGATATTTCTGCTGCTAATATAATCATGAACTATTTAGTTTAGTGACAAATTTTTAAAACTGATTTCTTAAACTTCATTAGAAAAGGCACTACGGTTTCCTTATGTTGCATTCAAAATTTTTTTTCAAATAAATCCAGTATTTTTTTTAAGGAATACTATGTATGTCTCATCATTGAGGTCACGTGTTAATACTCAGGCAGGTGTTCAAAATGTATTCTCAAAGGGAATTCCTACCTTTGACCTAAAAGACAATACAGTGACTCTCTACAGTATTTGTTTTATCATTTCCTGTCATTAGGCAATTCTCATGAGTTGGGCAAGTATCTGAAGCAGGCATGCTTGCTGATAGCTGGTCACTGGCCATCAGTCCTCTGGCCCCTGTTAAAATCAGAACTGGAACTTATGCAACTTCTGGTTCTTCCATTATGCAAAAGTAAATTGTTTGAAAAGTTAATCTGCTAACTATTTGAGCCACTTCTAAGCAGTAGAATAATGTAAGACAATTTGTGTAGCCTAAAGGAGCCCCGGCTTAGAGCGTGGCTTAGCAGGACAGGGCCAACTGGAAGCCCTGGCCTAGCTTCGGAACTGAACATGATTCCATGTTTCTAGGGAAAGCACCTCTACCCAGTTTTCCTAATGTTTTCTAATATTCTCTGAGAGATGTTATTAACAGTAAACACTGCATGACATTTGGATTGGACCTACTCCTGGGAAGTTCCCAGCATGAGAGACAAAGAAGACAGGTGATTTCTGCACTTCCAACTGAGGTACTGGATTCATATCACTGGGGCATGTTGGACAGTCAGTGCAGGACAGTGGGTGCAGCCCACTGAGCAAAAGCCGAAACAGGGCAAGGCATTGCCTCACCTGGGAAGTGCCAGGGGTAAGGGAATTCCTTTTCCTAGCCATGGGAAACTGTGACACACAGCACGTGGAATATCGGGTCATTCCCACCCTAATACTGCACTTTTCCAAGGGTCTTAGCAAATGGCACACCAGGAGGTTATATCCCGCACCTGGCTCAGAAGGTCCCACACCCACAGAGCTCCCTCATTGCTAGCAGAGCAATCTGAGATCTAACTGCAATGCAGCAGCGAGGCTGGGGGAGGGGCACCCGCCATTGCTGAGGCTTGAGTAGGTAAACAAAGCAGCCTGGAAGCTGGAACTGGGTGGAACTCACCATAGCTCAAGGAGGCCTGCCTGCCTCTGTAGACTCCACCTCGGGGGACAGGGCATAGCCAAACAAAAGGCAGCAGAAACATCTGCAGATTTAAATGTTCCTGTCCGATAGCTTTGAAGAGGGTAGTAGTACTCCCAGCACAGAGTTTGAGATCTGAGAACGGACAAAATGCCTCCTCAAGTGGGTCCCTGAACCCCCAGCAGCCTAACGGGGAGGCACCCTCCAGTAGGGGCAGACTGACACCTCACATGGCCAAATACCCCTCTGAGATGAAGCCCCCAGAGGAATGGTCAGGTAGCGACATTTGTTGTTTGGCAATATTCACTCTTCTGCAGCCTCTGCTGCTGATACCCAGGCAAACAGGGTCTGGAATGGACCTCCAGCAAACTCCAACAGACCTGTAGCTGAGGGTCCTGACTGTTAGAAGGAAAAGTAACAAACAGAAAGGACATCCACACCAAAACCCCATCTGTACGCCACCATCATCAAAGACCAAAGGTAGATAAAAAAACAAAGATGGAGAAAAGGCAGAGTAGAAAAGCTGAAAATTCTAAAAATCAGAGTGCCTCTCCCTCTCCAAAGAAACGTAGTTCCTCACCAGCAATGGAACAAAGTTGGACAGAGAATGACTTTGAAGAGTTGAGAGAAGAAGGCTTCAGACGATCAATCTTCTCCAAACTAAAGGAGGAAGTTCAAACCCATCGAAAAGAAGCTAAAAACCTTGAAAAAGATTAGATGAATGGTTAACTAGAATAACCAACGCAGAGAAGTCCTTAGATGATCTTATAGAGCTGAAAACCATGGCATGAGAACTACATGACAAATGCACAAGCTTCAGTAACCATTTCGATCAAGTGCAAGAAAGGGTATCAGTGATTAAAGATCAAATGAATGAAATGAAGCGAGAAGACAAGTGTAGAGAAAAAAGAGTAAATATAAATGAACAAAGCCTGTAAGAAATATAGAACTATGTGAAAAGGCCAAATCTACATCTGATTGGTGTACCTGAAGTGACGGATAGAATGGAAAAGAGTTGGAAAACATTCTTCAGGACATTATCTAGGAGAACTTCCCCAACCTAGCAAGGCAGGCCAACATTCAAATTCAGGAAATATAGAGAACACCACAAAGATACTCGTCAATTAGAGCAACTCCAAGACACATAATTGTCAGATTCACCAAAGTTGAAATGAAGGAAAAAAAATGTTAAGGGCAACCATAGAGAAGGGTCTAGTTACCCACAAAGGGAAACCCATCAGACTAACCATGAATCTCTCTGCAGAAACTCTATAAGCCAGAAGAGAGTTGGGACCAATGTTAAACATTCTTAAAGAAAAGAATTTTCAACCCAGAATTTCATATCCAGCCAAACTAAGTTTCATAAGTGAAGGAGAAATAAAGTCCTTTACAGACAAGCAAATGCTGAGAGATTTTGTCACCAGCAGGCCTGCCCTACAAGAGCTCCTGAAGGAAGCACTAAACATGGAAAGGAACAACCAACACCAGACACTGCAAAAACATGCCAAAATGTAAAGACCATCAATGTTAGGAAGAAACTGCATCAACTAACGAGCAAAATAACCAGCTAACATCATAATGACAAGAATAAATTCACACATAACAATATTAACCTTAAATGTAAATGGGTTAAATGGTCCAATTAAAAGACACAGACTGGCAAATTGCATAAAGAGTCAAGACCCATCAGTGTGCTATATTCAGGAGACCCACCTCATGTGCAGAGACACACATAGGCTCAAAATAAAGGGATGGAAGAAGATCTACCAAGCAAATGGAAAACAAAAAAAGGCAGGGGTAGCAATTGCAGTCTTTGGTAAAACAGACTTTAAACCAACAAAGATCAAAAGAGACAAAGAAGGCCATTACATAATGGTAAAGGGATCAATTCAAAAAGAAGAGCTAACTATCCTAAATATATATGCACCCAATACTGGGTGCACCCAGATTCAGGAGCACCCAGTACAGGAGCACCCAGCTTCATTGGAGCTTCTGTATTGGAGCACCCAATACAGGAGCACCCAGATTCATAAAGCAAGTCCTTAGAGACTTACAAAGAGACTTAGACTCCCATACAATAATAATGGGAGACTT
>NW_012120821.1:2771182-2771611 GCF_000951035.1 Colobus angolensis palliatus | reverse complement strand
CTCAATAAAATACTGGCAAACTGAAACCAGCAGCACATCAAAAAGCTTATCCACCATGATCAAGTGGGCTTCATCCCTGGGATGCAAGGCTGATTCAACATATGCAAATTGATAAATGTAATCCAGCATGTAAACAGAACCAAAGACAAAAACCACATGATTATCTCATTAGATGCAGAAAAGGCCTCCAACAAAATTCATCAGCTCTTCACGCAAAAAATAAATAAATAAATAAAACTCTCAATAAATTCGGTATTGATGGGACATATCTCAAAATAATAAGAACTATTTGTGGCAAGCCCACAGCTAATATCATACTGAATGGGCAAAAAGTGGAAGCATTCCCTTTGAAAACTGGCACAAGACAGGGATGTCCTCTCTCACCACTACTATTCAACATAGTATTGGAAGTTCTGGCCAGGGTAATCA
>NW_012120821.1:2746612-2769968 GCF_000951035.1 Colobus angolensis palliatus | reverse complement strand
AATAAATTCAAGATGGATTAGAGACTTAAATGTTAGACCTAAAACCATAAAAACCCTAGAAGAAAACCTAGACAATACCATTCAGGACATAGGTATGGACAAGGACTTCATGTCTAAAACACCAAAAGAAATGGCAACTAAAGCCAAAATTGACTAATGGGATCTAATTAAACTAAAGAGCTTCTGCACAGCAAAAGAAACTACCATCAGAGTGAACAGGCAGCCTACCGAATGGGAGAAAATTTTTGCACTCTACCCATCTGAAAAAGGGCTAATATCCAGAACCTACAAAAAACTGCAACAAATTTACAAGAAAAAAAGAAACAACCCCATCAAAAAGTGGGTGAAGGATATGAACAAACACTTCTCAAAAGCAGACATTTATGCAGCCAACAAACACATGAAAAAATGCTCATCATCACTTGCCATCAGAGAAATGCAAATCAAAACCATAATGAGACACCATCTCACACCAGTTAGAATGGCGATCACTAAAAAATCGGGAAACAACAGGTGCTGGAGAGGATGTGGAGAAATATGAACATTGTTACACTGTTGGTGGTGCTGTAAACTAGTTCAACCATTGTGGAGACAGTGTGACAATTCCTCAAGGATCTAGAACCAGAAATACCATTTGAACCAGCCATCCCATTACTGGGTATATACCCAAAGGATTATAAATCATGCTGCTATAAACACACATACACACTTAAATTTATTGTAGCACTATTCACAATAGCAAAGACTTGGAACCAACCCAAATGTCTATCAATGACAGACTAGATTAAGAAAATGTGGCACATATACACCATGGAATACTATGCAGCCATAACAAAGGATGAGCTCATGTCCTTTGTAGGCACACAGATGCAGCTGGAAACCATCCTTCTCAGCAAACTATGGCAAGATGTTCTCACTCATAGTTGGGAATTGATTAATGAGAACACTTGGACACAGGAAGGGAAACATCACACACCGGAGCCTGTCATGGGGTGAGGGGAGGGAGGAGGGATAGCATTAGGAGATATACCTAATGTGAATGACGAGTTAATGTGTGCAGCACACCAATATGGCACATGTATACATATGTAACAAACCTGCACGTTGTGCACATGTTACCCTAGAACTTAAAGTATAATAAAAAAAAGAAGAAGAAGAAACGGACACATGCATGAGTGAGGTGAGACAGTAAAGGGTGGCGTTAAACATACAGCCTTTGTCATCAGGCAGAGATTTGCGGGCACCCTTGCTTCACCATTGATTGTGTGGTTAGTCCATTTCTAAGCCTGTATTTCTATGTTAAAAAAAGGCTGACAAAATTTACCTGGAAGGATTATTAAGAGGATTAAATGGGAAGCATAGTGCCTGGCTTGGGGTAAATGTTTGAAAAGTGTGACTATCTCGTAGGGAGCTTATGGTAAAACTAAGCTTAGAACTGGGGTGTCCTCTTTTTATTAAATCATGTAGAAGTCAGTTAACACAGATACTCATACTAAGAAGAAATAGAAAGCTGCACAATTCTCTACATGACAAGATGTACATCCATTTTATTCCGAGAATTTGAAAATGACACTGGAAAGATATCTTCTGCTTCATAGTCCTCTCTGTTATTTCTGTTATTTTTTTCTTCTAAATTTATTTTCCCTTTCTTTTTTCAGAAGATTCAACTGTTTCATTTTGTTTTCCAAATAAGCATTTTGAATTATGTTATTTTTATTATAATGTTTTCAAAGTTTAATAGGACACTGATAAGTGATGTTGGTTTTATACTATTAAAGTCAAATTTGTTAAATATGCCATATTTTTAAATTTAATTTTAAAGTTTAATTAAATATGTAATATCGAGAATAGGAAGGAAGTTTCAAAATATGCAGATCAGCTGATTCTTAAATTATATCATGATAATAAGCTATTTTGAAAAGATATAGGCACTTTGCTTGGGTTGTTTTGCAGGAACTTTGACCATTTTAAAATAAAACTAATCAAATCTTCTGTGCCCCAATAAATACATATTCATAAATACCAAAGTAATAAGAAAAACAGTGGTGGACATCAAAATCGATTTTACGGTGCATCCAATAAAAATAATACTTACAATACATAAACATTTTCATTTTAACTTAAATCACATGTATATCCATTTATTTGCCAATATTTTGATATAGAAATGCCAACATGTAATGTTTTCTTTGGGCTTGACTGAAGTTTTAAATTATCTCTTTTACATGAATCATATCCAAAATGCATCATCTTACAGTTCATTTTTTTTCAAAATTCTTCTCTCTTCTTTCTTTATGTATTTCTTTTTGCCTGCCTGCCTTCTTTCCCTGCCTTCTTCCCTCCCTCCTTTCCTTCCTTCTTCCCTCACTCCTTTTCTTCCTTCTTCCCTTTCTTCCTCCCATTACATGGGAGCTTAAAGAGGCAAGTGGAGAAATCTGGAGTCATAACTTAGTTGCAAATTCTTTACAAATTTTTACAATTTCACTGTAGTTTTTAGTTGTTTCTACAACACAAAATTATCAAAATTATTTTAGTATATAATAACTCACATTCATCAATATTTAGCAAAGCAGCTAATTTTGTTTTCATAATTTACCAGTTTACAAGTATTTCATTAAGTTGAGTATTGCTCTGATTAGTACAATTGGCACAAATGGGTAGGGGAACAAAAAATGTTGAAAACATTCTAGATACAGTGGAAGAGAAGCCTATGTATGTATGGGAGCAATTGGTATCTATGGATATTAGTCATTATATTTTAAGAAAATGATGGGAAACATTCTTAGCTACTTGTTAAGAGGCCAAATAAGAAGGCATTTACTGTAATTACTTTCAAAACATTTATAAATTTTAGCAAAATTGACCTTAATAAGATAAAATGTTCTTCAGAGTCTGGGTCTGAATAAATGTAATAGACGTAATCCAAACATCTGGGCCTCCACCCTACAGCTCCTTTCTTCTGTAGTAAAATAAGGGGCTAACTGTCAGCTGAGATAGCTAACTGATGGATGGCATCAGGGATGGCATGACCCATGATGGATACTTTAGACATCACTTTACACACTGGGGAAACTGGATGTGTTGGTCACAGTTTGAACAAATGTATTTACTTACTTACTTACTTATTTTTGAAATGAAGTCTCACTCTGTCACCCAGGCTGGAGTGCAGTGCTGCAATCTAGGCTCACTGCAACCTCTGCTTCCTGAGTTCAAGCGATTCTTCTGCCTCAGCCTCCCAAGTAGCTGGGACTACAGGCACATGCCACCACACCCGGCTAACTTTTGTATTTTTAGTAGAGACAGAGCTTCACCATGTTGGCCAGGCTGATTTCAGACTCCTGGCCTCAAGTGATCTGTCAGCCTTGGCCTCCCAAAGTGTGGGATTACAGGCGTGAACCACCACGCCCTGCCTGAATAATTTTAATACATAGGTTGGATCACAGGATCAATCTCACTTTTGGAGATGTATAGAAAATGAGAAGAAAACATTCAAAGCAAAAAGAAAAGCAGGTTCTAACTAGATAATGCTTTTTTTCTATTCTTTCTTTTTCTTTTTTCTTCTCTTCTTCTCAGTTCCTTTTACTGGATTATCTTCCTCTTTCTGACCCATAAATGTTGGAGTACTTCTCCATTCTCTTGTCTCCCCCACTTTTCTTCCTATAGTTAGTTCCTAGGTGAGTCCATCTGATTCCATGGCTTGAAGTCACTAATAACTCCCAAATTTTAACCTCCAGCCTCTCCCATTTTTTTTCTGAAATCTAGGATATTCCATTTAGTTGTCTGATAAGCATCATAAACTTAAAATAAATCTTTTTATGATTTGAATGTCCCCCTCAAAAATGCAGATGTTGTCAATGTGGTGATATTAAGAGGAGGGACCTTTACGAGAAGACTAGGTGATGAGAGTTCCTCGCTGCTTAATGGAGTTAATGCCTTTATAGAAAAGGCTTCATGCAGTGTTCAGTTATCTCCTGCCCTTATACCTTCCACGGTTTAAGGATGCAGCAAGATGGTCTCACCAGATGCTGACACCTTGATCTTAGACATACCAGCCTCCAGAACTATGAGAAATACACTTATGTTATTTATAAATGATCCAGTTTCAGATATCTTGTTATACCAACACAAAATGGACTAAGAGACTCTCCCAAGATGAATTTATGATTCCTGCTGTACTTTAAAACCAACTCCTCCCTGCCTTCCTCCTGCATACCCTACAGTGCTTCCTAACTCTCTAAATAATGCTATGTTTCTATCAGTAGCTCAGAACAAATTTTATGGAGCTGTTCTTTACTTTCCTCAACCTCCATCTCCTCCATATAATCCATTCACATTTCCCATTAGCTCACCTTAAAATAAATCTAGGAACTAACCATTTCTTACTTAGTAATTTAACAATTACTATCCTAATCCACATTATAATCATTTCATTCTTGGATCGGGGCAACTGCCTTCTAATTAGGCTGTTTGCTTTTACTCTTGCTATTCTTCAGTTTATAATTCACAAAGTCAGAGTAATCCTTTCAAAGATAAATCATATCTTGTCCATTCTTTATTCAAACATAAGTAGTTTCTTACATTAACATAACGTGCAAATATGTCAATACATAATTGTGTGTGTATATGTCACAATAATATCAAGACCCTACAATATCAGAGTCCTACAATACTCCTTCAAGATCCCACAATATCAAACATCCACTTCTTCTTTCTACCATACTTCCTTCTGCCTACTATGCTACAACCACATGATTCTTTTTGTTGTGTGTTAGCCATACCACACATGCTCTGTCTTGGCCCCTGACCTTGCCATTCTATGCTTGTAACATTCAATCACTAGATATACACTGTCTCTGATCAGCTGTTATCACTTCAGAGTGATGACCACTTTATCTAAAAATAACATCTCTGGAAACTCTCTATCCCTTTTTATTTTTCATCATGATACTTATCACTACCTGACATTATATTTTGTATCTATTTGATCATTCTTCTGCTGTCTACCTACTAAATGTAAGCGCTATGAGAGCAGTATTTTGTCTGTTTCATTCACTGATGGATCACAGAGCCTGCAGTAGTGAAGAGAATATAGGAGACATCTAATAAATATATTTTAAATGAATGAATTCAGATATAAGGAAAAGTATGAAAGCACTCTGATAGTGTCTGAGACCAAAAAGAGGAGTAAGACATGAACAAGGTGGCCTTGACTTCCTACCTGCTATCCCCTCACATGGGCAGTTCAGCATTACTTCAATTCTGAGTACCCAGCATAGTTCAAACAAAAGAGCCAGAAATGAGCAAGGCATTTCTAATGGGAATTGAGCACTTAGGTGAGCTTGGCACTTTGCTGAATATTGGACACACAGAGATAATTTGGAAATGATCCCTAAGTTTCAAATATTTGTAGTTTAAGAAAATGCAGAAATAAATGTAGTGCACGGTGGTAAGTAAAATGATTGAAGCACTAGCCCCATAAATACTTTGTAGAAATCCAAATTAGAAAATGGTTATACTGTGCTAGATGTAACTGTGTTGGAGAAAGCTTCACAAAGCATTCTTGTGTCAAGTTAGTATTTTGGCTAAAACTCATATGTTGTTAAATCTATTATAAGTTGACTTGATGAAGAAATCATAATTTATTCTTAGAAATCATTATTTATATTCCATTGAAAATCTTACTTTAATTAGTATTGCTTCTCCTTGACAGATTTGACACAAGTAGTTTTCTTATATGTCTATCCAAAGGAAATGGAGAAAAGGAATAATGTAGTTAGGTAGAATACATGATCATATATCTGACATAAACTGAGTTTAAATTTTAAAGATATGTTCACATAAAATGTATATAGGCAATTTTGAAAACTGTAGTGACTGTGGGTGTTGTATGTATAGCATTGAGCTCAAGTAAGCAGATCATAGGACGGAAACAGATTTTAAGAAGAAAATAATGAAGAGCGAAAATATTTTAGTCACATTACTTTTTTGTAATCTTTGAGAAAATATTTTTCAGAAGCAGTTGATTAGAAACAAAATTATTTCCAAGTGGCTTAAAACACCATACTGTTTATTTTCTCTATGTAGAAAATATTGCATGCATTTGATGTAAAACTTCTATAAGCTGATGGATGGCAATAGTATATATAAGCCTAATTAGGTTTACAATATAAAATACGCATCTCAAAATTGTTTCCTTCATTCTAGCTCAAAACACATATATGCGTACACACATATACATGCATACACACACGCACACACACACGCCCACATGCGCACACTACCTGGTTAATTGAAATATGTTTTCACAGCTTCAAATGTATGTTCAATTGCTTTTGATGCCAGAAAACTCCTAGCATCACTTAAATTACTATACACACTCTGTAGCTGATATCTACAATTTTGGCACATAAAACCAAAACATCCTTATGTCTACCATTTATTTTTAATCCATTTGTGTAAGGTAAACCTAACACGTGAACAAATTCCCTTCCAGTGTAACTGACTGGCAAGAGAACGCATCCAAGAGCAGGTTTTGACATAACTCTGGGTCACTGGAGAAAGATTTCAAGTGACCTGGTTAGGTAAAATTAAGGAGCAAAAAGGGGTGGTGGGGATAACTCATCTCTCTCCTTTACCAGTTGGCTTATGAAGGCATCTAGTCTAATTTTTAAAAGGTGTCATAGAGAAACCTCTGGGCTTAGTCACAGCCAATATTTTAATGCAAACAATATATATATTTTATAGTCATTAAAACTATTAAAATGTTCTGGCAGAAGATTCCAACCACTAATCAGCTGGATGATATCCCCCAGAGTCAGGAAATGCTTTTCCTTATTCAGTCCTTTGGAAACAAATAGGAGGGGTGAGAGCATTGCCTACCTTTTTGAGGGGGGTTATTGGCTAATGTTGGATTGGTTAAAATTGGTTTGGTTATTTTGAAAGCAGTCATTTCCCCTTTAACCTACTGAAGAGTCTGTTTTGTTCTGATATCTATCCTGTCACCTCAGGTAACAAGAATTTTTTTTTTTTTTTAAATCTTATTAAGGTATATTTGACAATTAGAATTTTATATATTTAAGGCCTACAATTTGACAATTTGATACACATATACATTGTGAAATAATCACCACAATCAAGTTAATTAACATATTCATCACAACAGATAGTATCAATTTTGCGGGGGATGAAAACACTTAAACTCTACTCTCTTAGCAAATTTTAAGTATCAATAAAGTATTGTTAATCATAGTCACATTATTATACATTACATCTTTAGGGATCTAATCCTTCCTTCCATTTATTGGTCTTGGTGTGAGAACATAACCCAGTTTCAGCTAGCAAGACATGGGAAATTTTAAATCTTTGCTTTAAAATCAAAAGGAAGAATCATATACAGCAATAGTTTTAAAAAAAAAATTATTTAATTACAACAGGTACAAAACCCAAGCTTATTCACTACACTTCAAACTGAGACTTTTTTATTCCTAATTCTCACACCCAGATAAGAAAATAAATTGCAAACACGTTGCAGCTGCTGAATGACTCAGCCTGGCAAGTTTCCTGTCTGGAATAACGTGCTGCTCTGGGAACTTCTCACCAAACATTCACCCCAATAGCATAAGTGTATACTTTCAACAGTTATTTATCAGGCATTCATTATTGAAAGTATGGATCATATGAAATACAGCAGGAGTCTAAGATATGTTCTCTGCTCTCATGACACTGACCATCAAATTAAGAAAAGAAGGCACGAGTAAAGAAAAAAAAAAGAAGAAGAAGAAGAAAGAATGCTATCGATAGTATAAAACCAAATGCCAAATAAATGATGTCAAAAATGAATTCCACAATCTAAGAAGGGAAAAAGTCAGCATAACCTGGAACACTCACAGATAATGGAGTTTATATTAGGACTGTTAAACAAGTGGAGGACAAGATGATGGAATATATTATTAGGACTGTTAGAAAATACAGAGATTCTGAAAGGAAGAGGAAATAATTTTCAATGTTATTGTTTAACTCTGCATAGTAGAATGTTGAATTAAGAAAGAAATGTACAGAGATCATAAAACAGAAGGATGATGCAAGAGAAAAACCAGATATAAGTGGAGCACACAAGGTTGAACTGACTGTGGAAAGCCTTCGACACCACGTTACGAAATCTGACCTTGATCCTGAAAATGAGAAAATAATTGAAGGTTTTGAGCAGGGAAGTACAAGGGTGAAAGTAATCTTCTTGTAAGTGAAACCTTGTGTCTGTATGTGGAATTAGAAGGGAAGGATTGGCAGCAGGGTGCTTGTGAATAGGTCACTGCTGCACTGTTGTCATGAGAAAAAGGTTATATTTACAATTTACATCATTAAGCAAGGCTATCACTAAGTAAAATTAAATTGATCTAAATGAGTTGACAATTCAGTACAAGAAGGAAACCCAGTGCAAGTTATTTGATAACATGTAGATCAATATGCAAGACACTGATCGGCTTTATCCTTTTGGAAATAATCATTGTTGTGGTTGAGGTTCATGCTCAATCACAAACTAAGAGTTTCCAGTTGGTACAAGAGAAAAATGGGACAATGACAGATGGTCCCGCATTCCATTGTTTTTATGTGTCCTATATGTTTAAGGAGTAAAACATAATGTTTTGGTATCTTTATACATAGTGAAATGGCTATTATATTCAAGCAATTAAAATATTAGTTATGTCTTGTAGTTACCCTTCTTGTTTTTTTTGCAAACACACCTGCAATCTACTCTTTTAGTAAAATTACTCAGTTAAATACTATATCATTAACTATAGTCCTCACATTCTCTGTTAGATCTCTAGATTTATTTTTCCTATATTCCTGTAGCTTTGTATTTCTTGACCTGCATCTCCCCATTCCCTCTTACCTCATGCCTGGTAACTACCACTTCATTCCCTATTTCTGTGTATTCAGCTATTTTTTAAGAGTCTACACCTAAGTGAGATTATGTAGAATTTTTTTCTGAATCTGGCTTATTTCACTTAGCATAATGAAAGTTCATCCATGTTGTGGCAAATGGCAGGATCTTCTTTATTAAGGCTGAATAATACTCCATTATACATGTATATATAATATCACAGTTTCTTTGTTCATTTATCAATTGACACGTTGTCTCTATATCTTGGCTACTGTGAATAATGCTACAATCAACAAAGAAGTGCAAATATCTCTATAACATGATGATTTCATGTTCATTGGGTATATACACAGAACAGCAGATAGCTTTATGATGTGGTGATTTCATTTCCTTTGGAACCTACACAAAAGAAGAATTACTGAGTCATGTGGCAGTTCTCTCTTTAATGTTCTTAAGACCTTTCATACTGTTTTCCATAATGGTTGCACAAATTTACATTCTCATCAATGGTATGCAAGGGTTCCCTTTTCTTCATACTTTCATGAAAACTTGTTATTGCTTGATTTTTGAGAATAGTCATCTTAGTAGGTGTGGGGTAATATTTCATAGGGGTTTTAATTTTCACTTCCCTGGTGATAGAGCATGTTTTCATATACTTGTTGGCCATTTTTATGTCTTCTTTGGATAAATGTTTATTCAGGTCATTGGACTTTTTTTTTAATTAGGTTACTTTTTTTCTCTCCTGTTGTGTAAGTTCTTCATATATATTGGATATTAACATTTTATCAGGTATGTGGTTTTCTAATATTCTCTCCCAATCTGTACACTGTCTTTTCATTTTGTTGATCCTTTACTATTTTTTAGTTTGATATAGTCCCATTTGGTAGCCTGAGCTTTTTCGGATATACAAAAAGTAATTGTTCAGACCAGTGTCATGCAGTTTTTTGTATATATTTTCTTCTAGGAGTTTTATGGTTTCAGGTGTTACATTTAGGTTTTTTATCCACTTTAACTGAATTTTGCTCTTAATTTGTTGTTACAGGATCTGCCTCAAGTTGTCAAACTTAACATTGCTTTATTGTCTTATACACAACAGAAATAACTCTCATCAATAAAAACACCTGAAAATCTTGTCAGTAAAGATTATCTCTGATTTACTTCTACCACTTAACAGCTGTGTGATATTGAGCAAATTAATTAACTTTCCTGTGCAATACTTTCTTCATCTGTAAAATGATAACCTGCATATGGGTCTGTTGTAAAGATAAATGGTATATACATATGTGTTTGTGTGTAGTGACTGCTATCTAATAAACAAAACACTCAATGAATGCTAGCAATTATTATCATTGTTAATTTTATCATCATCACCATCATTATGATGCTGTTATATAGAATGAGTAAAGGTCATCTAAGCAAATGAAGCTATAAGGAAGGGAGGCTATCATGTACAAATGAAAGACAGAGTCTAACTGATGGGTGGAGATGGGAGAAATTAAGAGCAGAGCCTATGGAGAGAGGATAATTTTTTCTAAGATATTTGCTGATAATGAGTTCTTGCTGAATGGTGTTTTCTCTCACTTTGCAAGGCTTCTTGCTTTCTCACCCCTTATATTTGTATTTTCCATTCCCCTAAGTAGCAACCTATGTGTCTAATCAAGCTGTAGCAAGAACAAGCATGTTTCATCACATTTACTGTATAGTGAAAAAATAATTCCAGTTCAATGTTCAAACAAACACTCATTAGATAGAAACCTGAATGCCAATAGTCATCCTGGGCATTACTTTTAACCAGACTATTCCCTACTAAAACAGCAAACATTGTGGAAAGTATGCAGATATTTAGCTATATGCACCTTTTACAACTTTTTTTCTAAGGAAGAATCAATTTTTCTTACCAGTTTCTCAAAGAAGTCCATGACCCCCCATATTTTCTCTAAAGGTAGACAATAATCCTGAACCACTCTTCATCAAAACCTTGGATACAGCATAATGATCCACCAACTTTAAAATGATTTACATCTTTTATATCTACTTAGGTTTCCAGCTTATGCTATCTTCTGGGGCACTGAAATCCACAAAGATGTTCTCCATTATAGAAAGTAATTATTTCCATTTTCTTGTAAAAAGAATCCTTTAAAAATCAAATTATATACAAAATTTTTAGCATTATAGGGGCTTGGGACCAAGTCCCCAGTGAGAGTACCGTAGGGTGCTGCTTCTGAAATTATCTGTGTGGAAAGACCACTTCTTTTTTCTTTTTACCTCTAATGTATTGCAGAGTGACACTGTTACTGAATAAAATTTGAAAATATGACAATGTCAAATTACTGTAAAAATGTCTAAGCACTTACTCTCAATTTTTGTACTTATCACAGATCCATAACAACTAGTTCACAGACGAACACAATTCTTTGGACCACATTTTGAGCACTCATATAATTTACTGGAGATAGAATGCACTACATTTTAGGGTCATTTGCATTTCATAAGTAAATTGTGAAAATTGAAAGACCTACATTTTTAAAAATTATTTTTTATTGTATTAAAAACATCTAAGTGATCTACCATCTTAACAAAATTGTAAGTGTATAGCATGATATTAACTGTAAACACAGTTTTGTACAGCTGATCTCTAGAGCTTTTCCATCATTCATGACTGAAACTCCATACCCACCGAACAGAAATCCCTCCATTTCCTCTTCTCCTCCAAAAGAAATTTTTATTTATTTATTTATTTATTTATTTTGAGACAAAGTCTCACTCTGTTGCCCAGGCTGGAGTGCAATGGAGTGATCTTGGCTCTATTCAACCTCCGCCTCCCTTGTTCAAGCAATTCTCCTGCCTCAGCCTCCTGAGTAGCTGAGACTACAGGCATATGCCACCACACCCGGCTAATTTTTGTATTTTTAGTAGATATGTGGTTTCACCATGTTGGCCAGGCTGGTCTCAAACTTTTGACCTCAGGTGATCCACCCATGTCGGACTCCCCAAGCACTGGGATAACAGGCATGAGCCACCACACCCAGCCCAAAATAAATTATTTTTAATGGTAAAAATTCAATCTATAATGGTGATAGGGAGGAAGGGCGAATTCCCAGCCCTATCTTGATGTATTTATGGAATGATTAAATCAGAAGGCATACATAATCAGATGACAGGACTCAAACAAGAATAAAGAGTTATTTATCTTTCTTTTCCCAGCATGCCTAAAAATATGATGATGGGAATTGCTGTGTTCTTTGTTACCATAAAAATCTCAGCTATTGTGGTGTGTATAGCCTTCATTGTCACGTTTTCTTTTAAAACTAGAAATTTTAACACATACAAGCTTCCAGCACCTTTCATCCAACCCTTATATTATAATCAATGCCTATATAAGAATGTATGAAAAATGAAATCAGATTTCAAGGTGCTTGCTATGTAGCAAGACAAAGAATTTAAAATTAAATTAACACAAAGCATCATAGGACAAGCATCTTATGAAGCAAAAAACAGAAACCTAAAAAAAATAAAGATGTTAAGAGATGTTAAGGGGAAGAAGAAACACTTTTTTCTAGGGGTAGGGGTGAAGGCTAATGTGAATAACTTTTGTTTGTTTTGCTTCACTACCAAGTTATCCTTTCAATTTTAATCTTGTAGGAAATTATTTTATTGTTTTTAAATTATATGATACATTTTCACCGTACAATGTTTCAGAAACCATCGACGTGATGTGTTTAAGGGCAGGGGCAATGAGACTGAAGACGCTAAAATGAAGACATAACTGGAAAGCCAGATCTTGAAGGAGTTCAGTATGAGAAGGGCGTATTTTCAAAACACGTACATTTAAATGGGTAGAAAAACAATCATAAAGTTATCTTAAAGCAAGGTAAATATTTGGTTAGATGAGAGAGGTCTCACCAATCTTCCTACATAAAACAGGCCAGATTGAGAAATCACACTAAATTTTCATAAGAAATAGGAAATGTGGCAATTTGAAATGGACAGGCAAAATAATGGAATGGAGAGTTTGAGGGAAGTAGGGACCTTTGAGAATAAACGTTACAGTGACTGTGTTGGCAAATCACCAAAATAGGAATAATGTTAGTTTCATCGAGAACCCAGCTAGAACCAAACAACACAGTTCAATTTTGGAGTCATCAACATTGGGAAAATTCCTTGGATTGATTATGGGGAGATTCCCTGAGTCATCTTCAGTGTTCTGAGGTAATTAAAACATTTTTCTACAGATGAAAATAAACAAAATTATGTCTGAATTCCTCTTTCAAATAAACATACAATAAGATTATATAAATGTAGGAAATGACTCAGAATCTGTGAAACTACAAGACTTGTTTGTAAAATAGTTTAGCTCTTTGATTGTATTTTGTTAAAGATATGCATAAATTCCCATATGACCATAATGGTCATTTTAACGAAAACTATCTACTAAATAATAATCAAAGCACAATTACCTGATCAGATTTTGTCATAGTCTATTTATACCATAGTGAGCAGGAGGCTCACTACTGAGCACAGTTCTAACTTCCCATTGGATGTGTCCTACCTGGACATTCTGCCAACCCCTGAAATAAAAGCTGTAAAGGAAAAAAAATAGCTTATTCATTATCTTCCCTTCTCCAGCTCCTTTTTCCCCTGTAGTCTCATAAATGATTCTATTGAGATCATTCTTATTCCAGGAACTAAAGCTAGAAACCTTAGAAATCATTTTAAATTTTTGTGTACATAGTAGGCATATATATTTGTGGGATACATGACATATTCTGATACAGGAATATCATAGGTAATAATCACATCAGAGTAAATGGAGTATCTGTCACTTCAAGCATTTATACTTTCTTTGTTTTACAAACTATCCAATTGGACTCTTTTTGTTATTTTTAAATGTATAATAAATTATACATGAGTATAGCATGTTGCCTGTTATGCTATCAAATACTAAACCTTGTTCATTCTATTTCATCATTTTTTGTAACCATTAACCATCCCTCCACCAGTACCCTTCTCAGCCTCTGGTAATCATCCTTCCATTTTCTAACCCATGAGTTCAGTTGTATTAATTTTTAACTCCCACAAACAAGTGAGATCAAGCGAAGTTTGTCTTTCCATGCCTGGCTTATTTCACTTAACATAATGACCTCCAGTTCCATCTACGTTGTTGCAAATCACAGGATGTCATACTTTTTATATGGCTGAATAGTATGCTACTGTGTATATGTAACATATTTTCTTTATCCATTCATCTGTTGATGGATACTTGGGCTGCTTATTAACTTGGTTATTGTGAATGGTGCTGCAACTAACATTGGAGTGCATATCTCTTCAGTATACTGATTAGATATCTTAGAATATTTTAAAATTACTTTGTCTTGCCAATCAGAGTCAATATGATGTCAAATCCATTTGATATAATAATAATGATGAAATAGGCAAAATTCCTTGACACTTACTATGAGCAAGGAGCTGTGTTAAATACTTTGTAGGTTTTTATTTTCATTAAACCTTCATTTCCATACAAATATGTAGGAAGTACCTTTATTATCTTCATTCTACAAATGAGGAAAGGCTTAGAGCAAGTGAATAATTTGTCCAAATCCATGCATCTAGCATGCAGGGAGCTGAAATATGAATTTATACTCTCACCACTATCGTGTACTCTTTCACCTCCTTTCTATTGAAATTCATTCTCCTCATTCAGTATTTTATCACGTTTTTATCCTATCTAAGCTTTCTCATATATTGCTGCCTAGCTGATATTCCTACAGCACAGCTCTAAGTCACCTTCTCATTAAAGTATCATAAATATATTTGCATTGATTAATAAAAGCAACACAAATTTTATGGCCAAAGGGTCAAAACTTTTATACTTTGGATGCAATTTATCTTTCCAGCCCTATCTTTCACACATTTCCAGCCATACAACTATTACTTCAGCCAAATTAACAATTTTGCTTTGCTTCAAAGGGCTATACATGTGCAAAAGCTGGGAAGTGTTGAGTGTTTGAGTGAGTTTTGGTGAGTCATGCCTGCAGGCTAGTAGGAACCAGACAGGGAAGGTGATTGTGGCCAGACTGCAAAGGAACTTGAGTCACAGACAACAAAGTTTGACTTTTAGCCTAGAGCATGGGGGTAAAGTAAGGGATGGTGGGGACACAGTATGTGCTTGTGGGTGCACAGACTCTATTTTCACTGTTTTGATGATACTCTGTCTGAAGAAATAAGCTGTATTTGTTTGTTAAGGGGGATTTACATCAGCATGGTTGTGACAATTAGAACTTATAGCAAGATCAGTGACATCAGTTTGCTTCAAATAACTCAAGGGTTCTTGTGAACTATGAGCCAATCTTCAACTAAAGTATATGTGTTTCTCAGATTTTAAGAAGTATCCAGACTGGGGAAATGTCACATGAACTTTAATGAAAGCTAATCGTATGTAGTTATTTTCGAAAAATAAAAGTAATCAACACTGACCTGTAAGTAGTTGGTTTGACTAAATATAATAGTCAGATCAATCTGCTGTGTACTGTACAATAAAACACTGGATAATTGACGTTATTTCATTAACCAATTTAGAGTTTTTAACTTTAACAATTTATTGCTCAAAAATATTGGTTGGGCACAGTGGTTCGCACCTGTCATCCCAGCACATTTGGGAGGCTGAGGCGGGCAGATCTCCTGAGGTCAAGTGTTTGAGACCAGCCTGGTCAACAAGGTGAAACCCTGCCTCTACTAAAAATACAAAAATTAGCCAGGCATGATGGCGTGCCAGTAGTCTCAGAGGCTCTGGAGGCTGAGGCAGGAGAATCACTTGAACCTGGAGGCGGAGATTGAAGTGAGCCGAGATGGCACCACTGCACTCCAGCCTGGGCAACAGAATGGTACTCCGTCTCAAAAAAATTGTTAATCTGATTATTTCGTCATTTAACTTTCTTAGAAAATCCAAACAAAAGATATATTTTTGCATACATTTGTTATTATTTTACATGGTTTATAAAATTAAACACAGATACCAAAATATCTCAATTAATAGGCAGTTTTGTATTTTGTGTTCTAAGTAATGAGCCATTATTTTTAATTTTACATTTTATAAAAATAATATTTAACAAATTGTAAACACTAGGGTAAGTTTTATTAAAAGAGTGTTTTTCAAATAAGTTTGACTGGGTGGTTTAAAAATTGACTTACATACATTACAGTATAGGATTTCCTATCTTGCATTCCATGCATGTGAGAAAGATAACTCAGGCCCAGAAATGCATGTATTTGGAAGACTGAAAATTCGATGGGCATGACATTTTCTAACCAGATAAAAATATACATGCATATGTCTGTATGACTCATTCCACACAACTCAAAATTGCTGGAGAGTGGGTGTAGCTATGAATATTACTGCACAATGTAGTTTTCAAAGAAAAAAAAAACAAATTTGGCAGCTTCCAGTCTTTTTAGATAACTTTAGATTTATTGAAATTTCAATTAATGAAATGCACAGCTAAAAATGCATTAAAAGCATGTCAAGTGCTAAAGAACAAATGAGGGAGATGAATAATACAAAACCAAGATGATAACTTTTCTATGAATGTGCATATTTCGTCTGTCTGTCTGACTACATTTTAACTAAGTTAGGCCACGTCTCAGACAGTAAATTGAAATGGGCAATTGATTTTTTTTGTCTGTGCTTTAATATCATTGTATTTCAGATGCAAATTGTAAGATCTGAATTTTCCAAATAGTGTTTTTCAACTTCAACCACTTCCTGTAAATTGTTATTTGGCTATTGGTTGTGAATGAGCTAGAGTCTACATATATGGAATAATAATAAAAACAGTTTTAGTAGGTGTCATCTTTGAGTTTTTTGTATAAAATAGTGTGATAAGTGATAATGCGTTTCTTTACATGTATTATCTCTTTTAACCTCCTCCCCAAAATATGAACTTCTTACTTTTTGTTGTTTTTTTATGTGTTAAAAATTAAACAGTGTATCATATTCCAACAAAGCTAGTACATAACATAGTTGGAATTCAGGCCCCATTTTTTCTGATGCCAGATCCCATTTCTAAACTGGTATGCTATTTAACATCTTTAGAAAAGGTTTATTTCACTTTATCAAGGTTTATGAAACCATTGATAATAACTAAAATATAGGTGAGAGGAATGATGTAAAGTTACGTCCACAAGGTTTTAAACATGTATGTGAAGGTTAATATATAAATAATTACATATTTATATGCATACAGTTTATTCATTGCATATTCCAATATTATATAAATTGTCAATTTATACAAATAAATTCACTCAACTCTACATGTAGCAAAACCAATATTATCATTCTTCTTTTAATAAAGAGTTTTATACAAACATAGTAATGTACAGAAATAATGTAGGAAACTTGTCGGGAGGTGTTTAAATGGACTAATTTTTATCCGTACCAGAGCCTGGCGCACAGATTTTTCTTATAAATGCCTTTATACAATTTGAATAATTGGATGGTTAGTAAAGGTTAAGTTCAGTCAAACAGTGAGTTATCTCACTTTGTTAGACCATGGTTACGTGAGGGAGAGAAAAAGCACATCTGTGTAGAAAACAGCCTCCATGGTTCATTTTGCGCATCTTAGTAGTCAATGCCAGTCACTGAAGCTGTTGCTATTGCTATTGATTATGAAATTAGCATTGTGAGTCATAAAGGTTTTGCTTGCTATCCTGCCATCCGTTTTACTGACTTAGGGCCAAGTGAGCTTCAATCAGCAGTATTCGCTTTGTGCATATTGAACACGGCAGAAAACAAACAAGCGAACAGCATTACTTTTCTCTAATAGTGTCTATGTGCTTCCAACCTAACTTCGAAGACTTCATTCACAAACTTATATATGCCCGCATGTTTGCAACCTGAAAACTCCAGCTCAAGATGATCTCACCCTAGGGAATTCAATATATCCTTAATTATCTAAATAGTACTCTTGACCTTTACTATTAGTCAGCCTTGAATTTTCCAATTGTTCACAATTGTTCTTTCACAATTGTTCTTCTTTCCTTAGGTGGTATTTTCCCAGATGTTAAACGTAAGCCTCTTAAGGACTGATGTGTCAAATTCATTTGTTTATTTATTCATGCAAAGATTTTATTCATTTGAAAAGAATTTATCATGAAATTACTCAGCACTACTATTCTCTTTTGCTTTATTTAACTATAAAAAGTCATTTAACAATCCTGAGCTTCAGTTTTCACATCCCTAATATGTGAATAATCAAAATGAATTATAATTACGGTGAAAATTAAGAAGAAAATTTCTGGAAAGTGACTAAAGTAGTACATTGTGGCTTCTGCATTTCTTTGAGTAAGGTCTTGGTAAATGTTGAATTGGATGATAGCTACAGGTTAGTTTCATCAAAATGAACAACAAATCATTTGTTTAGACATGGTCATTCACACTTCTAACTTCTTAATAAAATTGAACTTTAAAAATAAAAATAAATTTTAGTCACTTGATATATTCTGGAAAGCAAATCAAATGCATTGTGGATGGTATCTTTGGAAAGGGGAAAAGGAAAGTGAATAAAGATCAGAGACAGGGGTGGAATAAAATAGGAGACGGGCATTTTATTGACCAATGAGGGTGACACGCTGGAGCCTGAGGATTCAGTTTAAATTATTCTCCTGCTCCTGAGAAAATGGGATAGAAGAGGAACAAGAAGGAAAGAACAAAAATAAAAATGCATTTGTCTTGTTTGCAGGTACCAAGTAAAACATATCCATATGTAAGTAATGATCATGAATACATGAATCTGTAGAGTATATGTAGTGTCTCTATCTGTTCATCTATCTGTGTTCTCACTGAAGATGAGTGATACATGGCATTTAAATTATGATCTCCTTCAATTTGCACAGATACTTCAGTCTCATTGGTACTTACCTTCCATGTTTCTTCACAAACGACAAATTTAGAAGACAGACTTGCAACTGTTACTTTAGTCTCCTTCAAACAATGATAAACATCAATATTATTGAGTAAAAGAGTCTTCTAAATATTGACCTTAAACCACAGAGAAATATATAGATTTCACCACAAAGGGTAATATTTTATTAAGTTATATATTTTAAAATACTTTTAAGGTCTTCTCTGCATTGATTATTCTAGTTATCCATTCATCCATTCCTTTTTCAAGGTTTTTAGTTTCTTTGCGCTGGTTACATGGTTCCTCCTTTAGCTCTGAGAAGTTTGACCGACTGAAGCCTTCTTCTCTCAACTCGTCAAAGTACTTAACTTTTAAGACTGAAAATATTTTCTTTAAGGGCTTAAGTCATAAGTTAGTGTTATTCAGTTATCTATAATGGGAAAATCATGATATAGCACTCAGAACGAGTGCGAGCATTGAATTAAGATGGTTTTTAACCGAAATGAATGCATTTTAAATAAATATAATAATCATGCTATTTTATATCTCTACAAAGAGATCTTTAAAGCCAAAAATCCATCATCTACATTCTCCTACTGATTAAAATTATCTCATTTGTTGTTTTAATAGCAAAAAACTTGCTAAATGTCTACTCCACTTAAAATTATGTAAGGTGTACTCTTCAGCTAAGAAAGGACTACATATGGAGGCACAGTAGCAGAATATTTCTGAGAACAGTTTCCGTCGTAGCTTTTTCTTTCTTGCCCTTCTAACTCAGCATGTAGGCAAGAAGACACTTAGAAAATAGAACAATGCTAATTGGTTTTATCACGTTAGTCAAACATGAAATAATGAAACCTTAAATATCATCTTTCAGAATACAGAGTCCACTCACTCTCCACAGAATATGCCTTGAATAATATCCCTATAAAAATATTTAAAGAAATTTGCTATTTTATTCTATGCATATGCATTTTCAAGGAGGAGTCAAATCTGAATTAATATTTGGATAAAGTCCAAGACACTAAGACAACTAAGGCACTAAGACAACTAAGACACTAAGACAATTAAAATCTAAACATAGAGGTTTTAATCCTTACATTACTTTCATTATTTGCTTCATATCATAAAAAATTAACTAGGCCTCTGTATAATTTTTGTGAAGTTATTCACTTAGTAAGGGATACCTTTTCTATAGAAATTATTTGGATTGAATCATGAAGTTTTGAATCATGAAGTTTAGATTTGCTTAAGCATTGGCTTACCTGATCTAAAAGACAATCGTATTAAACAATAATTATGAAAGTGTATGGTTGGTCTTACAACATATAAAGTTACAAGACACATCATTAAAAAAATCATTATTCCAAAAGTATAATAATAAGAAATGAAGTATTTCCAATAGAATTGTTATGTATAGTTGTAGAATGTTCTTCTTCATAGAAGAGTTTTATGTTCTTAATGTTTGATGGTAGACTATATGGGGAATTTTGTATTAATTTGTCCTGAGGTTTTATTGTTGGAAGAAAAAAAAAATTTACTAAGATTGGATTATTACCAGGAAAAGCCTGATGCTCACAGAACAAGAAATCTTAGAAGGTAGCATATATTCAATGGTTTAAGGACAATGTTCCTCCACATGTGTGTGAGAATGTGGGGGACAGATGCCCCATATTCACGCACAATGACCCCCCATTTACCAGACCTAAATGCATGGCCTTTACCCAGGTGATTCTGCTGCAGGTTGTCCTTTGACCATCGGTTTAGGGTCTGACTCTCGACTTGGCAGCCTCAGAAAGCTGAAACGATTTTAAGTTCATTAACTATGGATCTGTCTGTCTGGAGTAGACTCATATCACAAACAAGTTCACAGGAAAAAACGTATGTAACTCATGAATTCATGAGTTCACAGGAAGCAAGGTATGTAACAAAATGCTGAAGTATTTTTTAAAATTAAAACTACAACTTTCATGCAAGGCAGTATACTTAGGTCAGTAAGTCAGGGCAATTATAATCAGAAAGCTAATTAGAAAATATTGAATTGAAATAAGATAATCCACATGATTCAAATAAAAAAATCAAGGTATAAATTGTTATAGACCTCACAGAATATCTTTTTAATTATGTAGAACGGTCATTGCTGTCTCCATCTTTATTAAGAAATATGAATGTATAGACATTTGCAAAAGAATATGATAGTCCTTCATATTTCTGTTATTCAGAATTAACAAAGGTTAACATTTTAATATATTTCATTTTTAAATAATTACTTCCTTACTACTTAAATATCGCATAATTTATATTATACATATTGTAAATGCATATATTGTCTTTTTGCTCATAAAACATTACATGTAAATGGTGATGATAATTAAGAATATTGTATACTTGATATTCGTTAAGAGAGTGGATCTTAAATCATCTGACCACACACACACATACACACACACACGATGACTATGTAGAAGTGATATATTACCTGGATTGTAGTGATCATCTCACAATGCGTGTGGCTATCAAAACATTAAGTTGTACTAAGTATATATAATTTTATATATCTATGATATCTCCAAAAACCTGTTTATAAAAATGTACAAATAAATTCTCCCATGAAAACCGCTTGGTACTCCTCTCCATCACTTTTAGAAGTTGTCTTCTGGAATCATGCATAAGTTGCCAGAAATACTGTTCATTGATATGAAAGTATGGAGTCCCTGTTGCCACACTGTTACCATCAGCTGTTGACTGACCATGTTGCTACTGTCCATTGAAGTATATACAGGGATATTGACAGCATGCTTATTTAGTATAGTAGGCTAATGATATTTTAGGTAGGTAGATACAAAATATAAGAAAAAAACACATAAAATATTACATCACATAACTCATCCTAGAGCCATAAATATAAACAAATACTAAGAATTAATTAAACAAATTAGGGATGTCACACCTCAAAAAGAAGAATACACTGCAATCGAAAAACACATGATTTATTTACATATAAGAGGATATAGGCCGGGCACAGTGGCTCACTCCTGTAATCCCAGCACTTTGGGAGGCCGAGGCAGATGGATTTTCTGAGGTCGGGAGTTCGAGACAAGCCTGACCAACACAGAGAAACCCTGTCTCTACTAAAAATACAAAATTAACCGGGTGTGGTGGTGCATGCCTGTAATCCCAGCTACTCAGGAGGCTGAGGCCAGGAGAATCGCTTGAACCAGGAGGCGGAGGTCTCAGTGGGCTGAGATGTACCATTGCAATCCAACCTGGGCAACAAGACTGAAACTTTGTTTCAAAAAAAAAAAAAAAGATGCAATTCTTAGATAGGAGAGTGAAAATTTTGCCTATCTACCATGGCTTTTAAACAAATGCATAATGGCTTATAATCAAGACAATTTAAAATGACTTTTTGTGGGAGGGAAATCTTTACCGAAATCACAGTGGTTCTGGACATGTGAAGAGGAATAAAGAGGTATTGTTTGCTGGAAACACAGCCTGCAAAAAAGTCACAGAAGTGGAAATGAACCAGCCTTACCCAGACCACTTTGTAACACCAACCAGACTGTGGGTCATCACAATCGTTGAAGAGATTTTTGAAAATGAGTGAGCTGTTTGAGAGCCAGACTTTAACAAAAGCCCTTTTCAAAATGATTTCCTTAGATTAGCATTATTTTCATGGCATTTTGTGAAACACTGGTATATATTAAGTAACAGAATGGAGTTCTGTTAGTTTGGAGTTAGATACTAACTCCATTCCCTTTCAAAGTAATAATACATTGTACTGGGGGACTGCTAGCTAATATACGCCCTCATGGCAATTTACAGTATTAGCATATGATTGTTACTATGCTATTGTGTGGCACAGAAACTTCTTCACATTCGTTCACTTAAGTCACTGAACTGTTTTTCATAAGATGAACACTTTTTATGTTGGCAAAATTTGCAAAAGATGGTGGGAATGAGCACAGATGCTTGAACAAGAAAGTAGCATGGTAAAAATCGTTGTTTAGAAGCAGAATCTAGGTGGAGGAAGTATGTGGAGGTAGTGAGGAGAAGGGGGAATTGTGTCCAGAAATTGGCAGGGCAGCTAATGCCCTGGTGCAGTTGTGAGGTCATGCGGATGAGACCTGGGGCAGAGGGAATTATAAGAAAAGATGCAGTCCAAGGGATAATGAGGCAAATGAAAAGAACATATTGATCGCTTAGATATAAAAGAGTGAACAAAAAGGAGAGACAAAAACAGTTAGTAAAAGCTACTTACTAGCTTTTTCTCTTTACTGTTTTCAAAAAGCAAAAAGAGCTTAAAGAAGTCCATGGGGGGGCAAAAATTAAGTTCTGTGAATGAATATGCATATGCTATGAAGGATAAACGTAGAGTTCTTAGGCCAGGTGCTGTGGCTCATGCGTGTAATCCCCAAACGTTGGGAGGCCAAGGTGGGCGGATCATCTGAGGTTGGGAGTTCGCGACCAGCCTGATCAACATAGAGAAACCCCGTATCTAGTAAAAATACAAAATTAGCTGGGCATGGTGGGGGGCATCTGTAATCCCAGCTACTCAGGAGGCTGAGGCAGGAGAATC